>NC_141037.1:28460000-28760000 GCF_052040795.2 Danio rerio
TTTATTTTTTTCTAGCAGTTTATAGTACTTCACTGTAGCGCCTCCTACTGCCTGTGTGATGAATTGATGTGAATGAATTTTCTTAATTTTCACAATAAAAGAAAAGTAACTTGGTTTATTGTTCAAACCAGATTGGACATGTAACACTATGCTCTCTTGGCTTCACTGAGCTCATATAAGGAATATAATCTATTCTTTTCATACAAATCCAGCATGTCGTAAACAGAGTGCATCTCTCTGTAGCTGCGGATACAATAACTCAGAGACCATATGATTCATGACATAGAGATATGGAGTAGATAATAGTGCAACATAAAAGAGCAGCCGCTTCAAAAGCAAAGCAAGTGCATGATTTGATTTGCATTCTATTGTAGAGCACAGAGGCGGACGAGTGGCCTTATGAAACGTATCCTTGAAGCTCTTGATAATAGTTTCACTGAGTTATGGCGGCATTGTGTGCACAGAGATGACCTGACCTTAAAATGTATCATTGAAAACATCCTTTGTTCTCAACTTCGGACTAAACATTCATAAGCAATGCTGTGTTGTGAAAAGGTCTAAACTTGAAGTTCGGATGTCGCTTTTAAAATTAGAAATAATTTATGCACAATACAATAATATGGGAATGGTTGATTTGTGAAAAAATTACTTCAGTAAAATAATTTGGTTGATGTAATATTTATATAGTACCATCACATGTATTGGCTTTCAGATCTCATGAGCAGCAGTTTGCTGGAGATCTCTTAGAGAGTCCCTGCAGGGTTTCATCCTCCTGCTCAAGCTGCAAGGAAATAGCCAAATACCATTCAGTCTTTTGCGTGTCTGAACACATCGAGTTCTTCATGTTTACAATGGTAAATGAAAGAAATGAGAATCACAGTTTTGCCTGCACACTTGCCAAATCTAAAGTAGATCCAGATACATTTCACATCACCCAGAGTTCTACATTAACTTCCATATAAATCTACAACAGTGCATGAGGATCACAGACCTTTTCTGTTTAAAATATTTCTGTTTTAAAGTGTCCCTACTATGCTTTTTTGTATACCTTGTATTCGTGTGTGTGATATTGGTGTTTGTAAATTCATTCATTCATTCATTCATTCATTCATTCATTCATTCATTCATTCATTCATTCATTCATTCATTCATTCATTCATTCATTCTCTTTTTGGTTTAGATCCCTTTTATTAATGTGGGGTCACCACAGGGAAATGAATCGCCAACCTATCCAGCATATGTTTTACACAAAACAGTTTGTTAAATAATATTGTCTGTATTTTAGTCAGTAGATGTACTATATGGAAGACATACTTTGTTTACTAAACAATTCTTTTTGATTTGCATTGTAATGTAACCCGTAAATAAAAGTTTAAAAGTTATTATTTTTACTTCATGTTTTAGGCTTTCAGTTACTTAATTCTTTCATTTTCTTTTTGGCTTAGTCCCTTTATTTATCAGAGGTCGCCACAGTGAAATAAACCGCCAAATTATCCATCATGTTTTACGCAGTGGATACCCTTCCAGCTGCAACCAATCACTGGGAAACATCCATATACACTCTTTCACACACATACACTACAACAAATTTATCCTACCCAATTCACCTAGACCACGTCTTTGGACTTGTGCGGGAAACCGGAGCACCCCAAGGAAACATGAACACGGGGAGAACATGCAAACTCCACAGAGAAATGCCAACTGACCATGCTTGAACCAGCGAACTTCTTGCTGTGAGGTGACTGTGCAACATTCTGTGCCACCATGATGTGTTTGTGAATGTAAAAGCTAAAAGATCTTCTGGATGAATAAACATTTTTTCTTCTCAAAGAAAAAAATTTTCATCATAAATAATTTGTTGTTTTTTTGGGACAAATTAATTGTTTTATGTTCATTCGACTTGATTTTGTAAAAACTAATAAGTTAGCATAATTGTTGTCCCAATGTTGTTCCAACTTAAATCTATTGTGAGGAACCAAGCATTTTTTACAGTGTATTGAGGCTTGTAATTTTTATATTAATCACAGTGATCACAGACAATTTACTTCTCTAAATAACAATCATATAGGTTGTTTGTTCACGCAGCTGATTATGACCTAAACTAATTTTTAAAGTTAAGCACCTTCTGGTGTAGAAAATAATGACAGTGTTGTATTATATACCATCATTAAATTACATCTGACTGCTGTTAACAATCAAAATGCATATTTACTTAAACAAAATCTAGAAGACAGGCCTTTTTTTTCTAATTTTAAATGTACAAAATCTTCATTTACGCATTTGAAAGAGGCTTTGGAAGACAATTAAAATAATCCAAGTTTTTTGATATCTGAAATGAACATACAACAAATAAAATGTATTATTATTATTATTATTATTATTATTATAAAAATTTTTTTCAGATTTTTGAAATGTTGTAGCAAACAACAAAAACAAGGATTTAACCATTTTTATTCATTTGTTTAAAGTATTTCATGTACAATGCTTTTTTTGTTTGTGTTTGTGTTTGCTTTATATGTACGCTTGATTTATTGAAACTAACTCACAGAGATCCATGTTTACCTTGTTTTTCACAAAATTGCATAAAGCTGCTGAAAATATGTAATTGCAATTGTTCGGACAGATGTTTCTTTTCGATTTGCGATTTAATTTGTTAAGTCAAGCTTTAGTTCAATACTTTTAATATATAATATTTATAATTTTATATATAATAATACTTTTAATATATAGGACACACTTTAAATAAAAAGAATACAACACACTAACTGTACTAACTAACTGTATGTATATATGTATATTTATATATATACACATATATTGTTACCTTTCTATATAAACATGCATTTTCATAACAACTTTAAAAATGATAATCAATCATGGTTTTAATGAAAATAAAAAACTAAAACGTCAAAAATAATCGTCAGAAAGTTTACTTGGGTTTACCTTGAAATCGGTAATCATGAAAACACTATACTTTAGTAAATGTTGAGTCGTATTTTAGGAAAATGAGAACCTATAGAGTTAGATACATTGGAGGACAAATTAAACATTCACTAAAGCTGTTAAATGAATAAGAGAATACACAAGAGCCAGGATTTCAGTCCATGAGTGTGCACCAATCACAGCAAAGTAGACAGTCTGAGCACAGAAGCGTTGTGTGGAAAGGCAGGGCTTAGAAAGAACAAATCTCTAAACCAATAGTTTCATAGACTTGCATGCCATGTAGATGTATATAAACATTTCACTCCAAAAGCAAATTTGGAAGCACTGTTAATCTATTGACTCAAAGTGAGGTTGTTTCTTCCCGATTTGATATTCCTGATTAACCAATAAACTCTACCTTCACTTCCTCATCACTCTGAATCTCAAGTAAACAGCTTTAGTGATGTAAGCTTTCATATGAATGCTCACATCAAACAGGGCCTGATTCAATCTGTGTTTTTCATAATTAGTGTTTGCTGGTTATTTCCCTCAAGGTGGCTGCTAGGAAAAGACTAATTATGCAACACAGAAGCAAATGAAATCCCACCTGGCAGAAAGACAGTGTGAGGACACTGAAACACTCCTTGATGGCACAAAAATTGCAAATTTTTAGCGCCTTCTCTCTCTTGATACTTCCCAAGAGAAGCACAGCAGTTTCATTTTAATCTACATTAATGTATTCAAATGGGCTGTAAGTTACTTTGCCGGTTCTGGTTTTGCATAACATTTTAAGGCAGCTGTATTGTGTGTTTTGCAAGCCAAATATATTTAATGCACAAGATGGCGCATATTTTTGATTTATGAGATTTATTGCTTTTTTTTTACATCTACCAACGAAGGTGTCTGTAGCTAAAGTAGCATATTCACAATGGAAGTTTATGCTGTGCATGGAAAAAAAAAGGCAACCATGATCAACTGAATGCCAAATGTCAAAATGTGATGTGTTCAACTTGACGTTCCATTGCTGGAGTAATGAATGAACTGGAATCTCACCACAACCGCACAGTGTCTCCTTAAGAATTATGTGGAAGTCCAGAGCACAAAAAGAAATGGGCATCAATGAAATATTACTCTATGAGACTGGAAGAACATTTTCTGACAGCTTGACATGTTTCTTTTTACATATATTTTTCAGAGTAATAAAAATAGTTTTAAAACCAATAGTGTCCAAAAAACCCTAATCAAATTATGTGTCCTTGAAACTGGAATGATGTTTGAATACAATTCCTTAATTTTTGGACACAACCCAAGCATGTTTGTTACTCATTATTTAATTGGACTGCTTACAATATTTTAGCATAAAATTATCTTAGAAATGCAACATTTTAGAAATGACAACCTAGTCCAATGTACTGTTCTATCATATTGTGCAGTATGCAATATACTGATATTCATTCATTTATTCATTTTCCTTCAGCTCAGTCTTGGCCTGAATGAACCGCCAACTATTCCAGCATATGTTTTACACAGAGGATGCCCTTCCAGCCACAACCCAGTACTGGGAAACAACCATACACTCTCATTCACACATACACTAAGGCCAATTTAGTTTGTTCAATTCTACACTGTAAAACCCATAAAGTTCAGGTAACTCAGCCCATTTGCGTAAACTAAGCAATTTGAGCACAGTAAAAATCAATAAATAAAGAGAACTCAATCCATCTGAGTACTGTAAAACTCAATAAGTCAAGGCAACTCAAATCGTTTGAGTAAACCAATTGCTACTACAAACCATTTGAGTTAAAAAAAATATCTATATGAGTACTGTGAACTTACTCCATTTAAGTTGAAGTAATGAGGTATTTAATTACATGAAAGAGTTCAAAACTCTTTTTAAATGAGTAGAATTAACTTTTAGTAAATTTTGAGTTAACTACACTCATTGCATTTGATAAAGTTGACTGTTGGGTTTTACAGTATAGCACATGTCTTTGGACTGCGAACATGAGGAGAACATGCAAACTTCACAGAGAAATGCCAACTGGCCCAGCCGGGACTCAAACCAGCAACCTTCTTGCTGTGAGGCAACAGTGCTAGTTATTGAGCCACCATGCTGCCCATATTCAACTCCAAGTATACCATATAACCTACAAAGCAAAATGATACATAAAAAAATGTTTAGTATATATTCACACTATTGCTCTTTTTTGTTAATGTACAAAATGTCTGCTTCATTAATTGACAATAAGAAGACTAACAAAGTAGAGTAAACAGTAAAACATTGTTCACTACAGAGCAGTGAATTTAAAATGAGGATAATAAATGCAAATATCAGTTTGCATTACCAAGCAGACACTGTTACAAGCAGTATAACAGACAGTGTGTGCACTGTTAAAATAACTGGAACTGTCTCACACTTTGAAGTCACACCCACTCTTGTGTTAAAAAAGGCAGATACTGCCTACTACATCCATTGTGCACTAGTTTGTCATTTGGCAGATTTACAATTCCCTTCTTATAAGGAGTGCTTCAGTACACAAGGAATATCCACACACACATGGAATTACAGCAGCGCATAAATCTCAAGGTTTGAACCTGTCCTTGTGCCTCCCATTGAACTGTACACTGCCTACTACAACAAACAAGAGACCTGGCCGCTGTATTGTAGACAGAGTATGCTAGCAAATATGAGGTCTATCTGTGTGGTGCCATATATAATACTGACATATAATCAACACTTATCATGCCTTTAACTTTAGTGTTAGAGAAACTCAAAGTATATGCACAGCTGACACATGAACTTTGAACTGTTTTTTATACTCACACAGTGGCAAAGAGATCTCACCACAATGAAAATTAAGAAAATGTTGAAAATATAACAGAAAATCACTAGAGGGGTGATACGGTGGCGCAGTGGGTCGCTGGTTTGAGCCTTGATTGGCATTTCTGTATGGAGTTTGCAAGTTTTCCCTGTGTTCGCGTGGGTTTCCTCTTGGTGCTATGGTTTTCCAAGAAGGATCTGTATGCCTTTTAATGCGTTCACCTAACCTCACCCCTAACTTTACTCCTCACAGTGATGTCACTAGCTCCATTAAGTGCATTGTGTCTGACATTGGATCATTGCATCAGATTTGCAGACTCAGCTTGCATTAAGGCTGCATCCAGATTCTATTGGGGTTTCCCCCTCAAGGAAAAAGACATGCGCTGTAGGTGAATTGGATAAGCTAAACTGAATGGAAGGGCATCCTCTGTGTAAAACATATGCTGGTAAGTTAGCTGTTCATTCCGCTGTGGCGACCCCTAATTAAATATAATATAACAAAATATAATAAAATATAATATAATATAATATAATATAATATAATATAATATAATATAATATAATATAATATAATATAATATAATATAATATAATATAATATAATATAACATAACATAATATAATATAATATAATATAATATAACACAATATAATATAATATAATATAATATAATATAATATAATATAATATAATATAATATAATATAATATAATATAATATAATATAATATAACACAATATAATATAATATAATAAAATATAACACAATATAATATAATATAACATAACATAACATAACATAACATAACATAACATAACATAACATAACATATAATATAATATAATATATTATAATATAATATAATATAATATAATATAATATAATATAATGGACATTTTTTGCTATTTCTGTGCAGATTTTTGTGAATTTATTTGGAATGATTTTGAGCGTAAAGTAACTAAAAACTCAGGTGCCACGGTGGCGCAGTGGGTAGCACGATCGACTCACGACAAGAAAGTAACTGGTTTGAGTCCCAGCTGGGCCAATTGGCATTTCTGTGTGGAGTTTGCATGCTCTTCCAGAGTTTGCATGGGTTTCTTTCGGGTTCTCTGGTTTCCCCCACAATTCAAAAACATACAGTATAATTAAATTGAATAAATTAAATTTCCCGTGTGTGAATGTGAGAGTGTATGGGTGTTTCCCAGTACTGGGTTGCGACTGGAAGGGCATCCGCTGCATAAAACATATGGAATAGTATATAACACTGGAATAGTTGGCAGTTCATTCCACTGTGGCAACCTCTGAAATAAAGACTTGTTGAAGAAAAATTAATAAATTAATTAAAGGCAGCACGGTGGCTCTGTGGTTATCACTGTCGCCTCACAGGCACAGCAAGAAGTTCACTGGTTCAAGTCCCGGGTGCACCAGTTGGCATTTCTGTGTGGAAATTTGCATGTTCTCCCAGTGTTGGTATGGGTTTCCATCGGGTGCTCTGGTTTTCCCCACAGTCCAAAGACAGGCTCTATAAGTGAATTGGATTAACTAAATTGGCTGCAGTGACGTATGAGTGTGTGTGTGAATGTAAGAATGTATGGGGTTTCCCAGTACTGGGTTGCGGCTGAAAGGACATTTACTGTGTAAAACATGCTGGAATAGTTGGCGGTTCATTCCGCTGTGGCAACCCCTGATTAATAAGGTAGTAAGCCGAAGGGAATTCACTCAATGATGGGCTAAAAAATATGTGGTAATCATTCTGTGCTTGTTTTCTGTGTGGGTCTACCCATGAGGTCATGAGATGGGATTTGTGAATGGAAGTGAAGCCAAACAATTTGATCACATGATAATGGCCACATGAAAGTGGTGGTAGATCTGAATTTCATTTATACTATAAAAAAACAACAGATCTTAACAGCTGCAAGGCAATTCATACTTACATATACGCAGCATGACATTTCAGATACAGTGTGTGCTTTTGATGGTGCATGTGCATAAAGAAACCAAAGTATATTTAGGTCTTAAATGTGCATATATAGAGCTGCCAGTACACCACTCAGAGCTGCCATTAAGGTTTTCATACAGTCCGGTGATTATTCTGCCCACAGCAGCTCTGTGGCTCCTACAGTCTGCTGCATGCTTCGTTCTACACCCACACACACCTCCTACTGATTGTCCAACAATTGACATGCGCACATGGGTGTGTGTGATGTAGTGTGGGTGGAAGGCGGGCGGACATCCTGCTCAATAGTCTGTGTGTGTGTGGTTTGGGAAGGGTGCATTGTTCCAGTTATTCAAGAAATACTAATGCGAGCATATGCACGGCTATTGTATGTATTTGTGAGTGTAGGGTGCTGGGATTTAATTGTGGCATGTCTTCGTGTAATGTGCACCTCTGCAATGTAACGTGTTAAGTATGAGTCATCTTCCCTTGATGCTTGAGTGTGATCCAGACAGGGACTCCCTGAGGTCTTTGAGGGTGAAGTGATGCTGCTCTTTGGCTGAAAATCATATCACAGCTTCAAATGTACACACAATTACACTCGGAGGAAGTGTAGGTTATTCCAAGCAGGCTTTTTTAGGTCAAATAAATGCTTGGTGATATTAAATTACTGGAACAAGCTGTGTTTAAGCAATTTTGCTTAATCATTGAAGAAGACACAAATATGTTATGGTTAATTCATCTTTAAAGCCACACTGGGGGTCCAGGAAGCTGCAGGGTTTGCAAACAAGTGGGAATCTTTAGAGAAAAGGTGCAAAATATGTGTAGAAAAACCCACAGGGGGTCAACATTGAACCTGGCCACTGTTTTACAATTGGAAAAGAAATGAAGTGGATGAAACAGGAAGATGCCAAAAAAATTGAAAACTGCAGAAATTCTAGTTTACTTTGATCCATTTTTAATGCTTAAAATGTTTAGAGTTTCCCAGTACTGGGTTGCAGCTGGAAGTCCATCTACTGCATAAAACATATGCAGGTGTTCTTTTAATTTATCCTACCATGCGCGACAACCCCAGGGTTCCAGTTTGGATGTGGCAGATCCTGATTAAGTGATTGCTTGCTCACCAATTGGTTTAAAGCATATAAATAAGGAGGGCAGTGTGGCTACTTCAACGTCCTTATGTCAAGACCATGTCTTTCATTCTGTAACCTCGTGGTTTTGTTTTGCATTATTTACGTCATGTAGTTAAAGTTAGTTGTGATTATATGTTAAGTTCTTTATCTTCTTTATTTATCCCTAGACATTTGTTTGTTCATTGAATTGTTGTTCTATTAGTTCTGTGTATATTAAATAAGTTGCATAAAGATTCTTTTGTTGTCTGAGCTTTCATGACTCAAATGAGGGGGTCGTAACACTTGACAGATTGTCCTACCTCCTATTTAAAAGGTAGCACCCAACATAGCAAAATTTGGCCCACACGATCAGGTTTTGCTTGGTCCATATGTCGCAGTGAATTATGGTACATGGCTAGACTGGCTTCCAGACAAGGGCCAAACATGGACCATATCTGGATCAAGTCACAGCCAAGTTAATAACTCATAACTGGGCCTGAACTGGGCCAGATAGATTGGTTTGTCATAATTGCAATGAAATTGATAAACCCATTAAGCATTAAACTTTAGGCACACTATGGGTGTGCTTTTTTCTCAAGGCGACCTAATTGGTTAAAAAAAAAAGTTTTACTCAAAAATAATTTTTATGAATTTTAAATGTGGGTCAAGACTGGCCAAACATTTGTGGCCCACAATTTTTAACATCTGGGCCAAATACTACATTTTTCATCTGGCCCAAATCTTGTATTCCACCTTAAAGACGGTGCCACCTCTGCCAAACCCAGACCATGTTTGGTCTACATACTGTACTGTATGCCAGTGCCGGATGAATGCCTGTTGTGCCAGCTTTATGCCAAATCTCAGTAAGAATTCTTTGCTACCTGATAAATTTTGACAATGCAAAATGCTACCCATCAGATTTTGATACCAGTGTGAATTTGAATGTACAGTAGTGTGATTTAAAGCTGTTATATCACCCTAACCTACCTAATCCCTAACCCCGACCTCAGAACCATTCAAATACAGTGTTGGTAGCATAATCTGATGGGTAGTATAAAATGTCAGGACACCTGTTTAGTTGGTGGTTCATTCCATTGTTGTAGCCCCTAATAAAAAAATGAATGTTTGAAGAGAAAAGTGTAACTAACCAGCAAGCATTTTTGTTTTTAAAAGCTGTCTAATAGATGTCTAATTGACATCTAAACTAGGCTTTTTTCGGGCTGTCAGAAAAAAAAGACACCTAAGAAAAGGCCAAAATTAGTCATCAAATAAACATGAATAAGTGACTACAGGTAATATCTGCCTAATCTGTATTTTGGACTTTTCTTTCTTACGTGTCTATCAGATTTTCACTGCCAGCCAAGTTTAGCCTTGTTTTAGCCAAGCTGTCTATGTTTAAATGTCTATTAGACATCTATCAAACACAAAATTGTTTGGTGGGTACTGGGTATAATGGATCACTGTGTGCTTATGTTTTAAAAATAAATAAAAAAATAATAAATAAATACATTGAAAAATAACACAATGAACTACTATATAAATAAGCATAATAAACCAGTTGACTCAATGAACATTTAGTACAATACCTGAATCAGACACCTTTTAAATGAAATAATATTCCCTCTGCACTTTGGAAACTGTGAGCTTCCACACAGACGTCTGTAAATTAGAGTATCACAGTTATGAAAAGACTATGATGAAGAGAAAGACACGCTCTAGTTCGCTCAAAACTGAAAATTCTGTAATCATTTACTCACACTTCAATTATCAGAAAACTTGCTTGAGTTTATTGCTTCTTTTCACCAAAAATGATTAAAAAAAATCATTCCAATGTTAAGGAAGCTTTTTTTTTTAATATCTTCTTTTGTGCTCAACAAATAAAAGAAAAGAAGAAAAAAGCTTTAGAATCACTTGAGGGTGAGTAAATGGTGAGTATTTTCATTTTAGGCTGAACTAAGCCTAAAAGGTGGGCTTAACACCAGCAAGTATCACCAGCACTCGTAATTTATTATGGTCATCTCTGTGCTGCATTGTGAATACAACACATGTAGTTGACCAATCAGCTTCAAGAAATGAAAATAACAAACTAGTAACCTTAACATGTAAACCTAAAAGCACATTTTACACCTGTCTCAGTGCTTAAAAAAGCTGAACTACATTTTGGATTGCTTTTGGATTGACTGAATTTCTAATGACCTTACTAGATTGTTTTAGCATGAAAAACTAACACTAGAGGGTCTTTGCATTCAAATCAGTGGGTTATCTATCTATGGATGTTTTGATATAGAGCTGTGCATAAAGTCTTTGTTTTTGATTTTTTTTAGCAAGTTTATTATGTGTTCATATGGAAAATAATTAAGTGACCACTTTAAAAAAAAACTTCTCTAAATGTTCTGGATTTACTAGGAAAATACAGTTAAGTACAGCAACTGCAGCTCTGCAGTGTGTGATATATTACTGACTTCAAGGTGGGCACTAATCCACTATTGCCATTAGTATAATTAAAGGATAAACAAAGACTATTTGATCGTACAAATGTTTGTTGCTCACATATTCTCTTACATTTAGATTTTTTTTTCAGAATATTTAAAGTTCCATCTTTATATAAATGTTATGCAATGTATCCTATTTTATATAAGTGTTATATAAAATTATACCTCAGTCTGAATTCAACACCTACTGTCAACATGAATCTAGTATTTCAGGAATGCTTGGAATGTATTTTAAACTTTCTTTGATGCACTTCATTCTGATCAAGGTCAAACTGAAAACATTTTCTTTAAGAAACACAGGTAAAGCACATTGCATAATGGGAAGACACTAGGAATACCAAAAACGTATAACATCCTGACTTTAGCCAGCAGTTTTAAGTTATTATTATTATTTAACCTTTGGATCTCTTCTGGTATGCGTAGAGGCTCATGCGAGCTGTAGACAATACAACAAAGAGAATCCCCTTGCACTGAGTGTCATTGTGTACATACCACAGTATTTGCTGTTCTAGCAGATGCTTTTGATTCGAAGAGATTTTACAGTACTGTAATTGTAGAAAAAAAAGCTTGCTTGCAGTATGCCTGGTCCACTATGTAATAGGCTTAGCCAACAGCAACAGTGAAGAGCATCAAAGCCAGTGGTACTGTCTCAGAAATTAAGGTACAAATCTGTCACAGCACTGCAAAAAATCCTGGTGGGTTTAAATTTTTTAAGCTGAATCAAATGAACCTTATGAGTCCATTGAACTTATATTATGTTAAACTGACTTAAAACAGCTTGTGTAACTTATACAATTGAGTTAGAACTCATTTAACTTAGTTTAATAAGTTGCAATGACCTAAAAACATGCTGTCAGTGTAACCACCCCTACACCACCCAAACCTGCTCTGAGCCAGGATTGAACCGGCGACTCTTCCCATGGTGGTCGGGTGCTCTAACAAGGAGGCTAAAGACCTTGGCCTCCAGCATCTGTCGATAGAGCACCCTTAAGAGGTCAAAGGAGTAAGATTAACCTGCACAGCACTTCACTAGCTGGCCTCCATACACTAAGCCCCCTAAACCTTACTCCCTTCCGGATCATGGCACCAATGTAATCACCACCGGTCCTACACCACCCAAACCCGCTATGAGCTGGTATCAAACCGGTGACTCTTCGCATGGGAGTCGGTTGCTCTAATAATATAGAGGATAAAGACAGTGGCCTTTAGCATCTGTCGCTAAAGGTCAGAAAGTGAGGTTTATCTGCACAGCACTTCACTTGCTGGCCTCTGTTACATCAGGACTAATTGATCATATATTTTTTTTTACATTTTGGTACCTGTAAAGTACTACACTTTTTAGGTATTATGTACCTTTAATGTGTAAATGTGGACAGTTACAGTACAAACATATTTCATTTCTGGCAGTGGAGCATTAGTGCAGAGAATAGCAGTTTCCACATCCTACTGCACAACACACACACACACACACACACACACACACACACACACACACACACACACACACACACACACACACACACACACACACACACACACACACACACAAACACATCAAGTGTGTTTGCAATGCTTGATTTGTTTTTGTGAGAAGGATTTATAATTGTCTTTATATCCACACTTGCAGGTCTTAGTCTTGATGCCTTTTTTTAAATGTCACAGTTTAGCCTGACAAAGCCCTACATTATCATTAGTGTATTTGAGTGCCATTAAAATCAGTTTGTACTTTGTCCCATCATTTGACTCAATGAAACATGGTCCTCTACCAATGCACACTCCATATCCTCCCACTACCATCTCATAAAGGCGGCCATTCATACTCTGTTTTACTCTGGCAACAGATTCACCGGCACGCTGGCAGATGGTCTGTGGTTGCCAGTGGTAACCACTCTCAGCGAGAAGCAACAGTTGCTCTTCTCTGCTCCCTTTGAGAGAATAAAAAGTCAAGAGGTATTGGCATATCACTGCCTCGCCACAAAATGGGCAAGCCTACAAGACAATTACAATTGAGAACATCGAACAGCATTCCTAGCATGATGGAAAAGGAGATAGGCTACTTGTGCCAGTAATGGGGAATACTTTGTTACATCAATCTCTCTTTTGTTGAGAAGTTTTTTTTTTTTTCTGAGAAATGCCCTGGGATGATATGCTTTCATATCAGTCAAATGCAGTTAAAAAGATATTTTATAGGAAATTGGTGGTGGTGTTGTTGTTTAAGTGATAAAAAACATCCAAATGTTATCTTACACCTGAAAAACGTGTAATAATCAAACTGCTAGATTTTTTTATTTCAGAACCCAGTTTATGAATTGATGACTTTTTTGATTAGACTTTAACAAATTGATTAAGTTGGTTGACAAATTTATGAGAGTGTGGACTGAAACACAAAACACAAAGTCTGTAATTCAATCTGAATTTTTGTGACATAGCCAATACTTTAAATTCGCACATAATTCTGACGAATTAATGTCATGTGAACATGATTGATTTATCAGTTCTTGCTGAAACCCCCAAAATTCCATCTAAATGTATCTTTTTCTGTTACTTTTGTCCTTCTAACTTTAAAAAACAAAACAAAATTGTATGAGTTTTGAGGAAGATAATTGTTTTTGTTGTGAGTCTTCTCTGTGAAATGTACTTTCAGACACAAATGGAATTTTTAAAAACAAAAAGTATTGATCTCCAGGAGTTTAAGAAGTGTTTTCATCTGGCCTCTTTAACTTTGACACAAATATATTTAAATTTTAAGCTATGGACAGCAGGACATACTTTTATTTGTGTGAGGTGACGTGACACGCACGTGTGTATGAGGTTTGAACGCAATTTCCCGATAAATCCACGCCGAGACCGCAAAATAATTAAACTACTGTATGTTTGGAAGAGGATTTTTTATTAGTTACATGAGAGTTTGTTTGAATATAACAACCTGTAAATTTGAGCTAGAAGTTTCAGCCCTTGTCAGTGCAGCTTTAGAGTTTGCCTTGCAGTAACAGCACAGGTCCAGAGAGGGGCGTAAGCAGAGTGTTTGGAAAAGGGGCTGGCCGAGAACTGTCTTCAAACCAATGATCGGCTGAAGCTTTTACACTGTGGATTCGGTTCAGAGGAGAACACACTGACAGCATCGGCTCCTCTTTGCAGCGTCTGTGTGCACACCGACAGTCAGTGTCAGAAGACACTTTCCACCGTATTGCATTAACACATCTTATTGGATTTCCTCGGAGGAGACGCGATTGATCGGCGCAGACGCGCAGTGCATGTTCTTCTGAAAGCCGAGTCCACCTGCGCGTGTCTGAGAGATTTGTTCATTTCCAGGAACGGGGCTGTGCAACTCCTCTTCCTAGCCGGACTGAGAGGAGAATCCGTCAACGTCATTTAAACGGGAATAACAGCTTTGATCTTTCTTTTTCTACGAAGTGATTATGCGCGTCCTGCGCGGATTGTAAGCAAGGAAAGTCGCCCGTTTGCTCCTGACCCAAAGGGACATATCAGGTCGTGCCAGCAGGAAATACACGGGTTCGGAAGAAATTCCCATTCAAATTTGAGGACTTGAGACAAACAGAAGGAGCGTGCACAATGCCTCTTGCTCAACTGGCAGAGCCATGGCCCAAAATGGAGCTGGTGCAGTTGGAGACGGAGGTGAGAGGTGGTGAAATCACAGCACTAAAATTAACTGATTTAATGTGCGCCCTTTAGGTTGCTCTATCCGTGCCAGAGGTCCACGTGTTTGACTTTAGGAGTTCATGAGAAATACAGCAGTCGTCTAGAAATGTGATACTTTGTGCAAAATAACTAAAGAGTTGTGCAGGTGTGATGGTCAGGGTCTTTATTCTGTTCTTTTGGAGCGCCAGCAGGACGCGCAGCGCTCAAGTAGTGCAGGTCAGATGTTTCCTAATACTGGAGGGTCGTTTCATAAAAAAGTGCCTAGGTGACCTTCATAATCGATGACTTTAACCAAATAATCTTTTTCTAACTTAAACACACTCACACTCACACTCACACACACACACACACACACACACACACCAGACCCATAAACCTTCTTCATTTGGATGTCAGTCGTAGCCTTGTAATGATAGCAGTGTGAATATCAACCATGTTTTCAAGTTTCTTTTTTGATGAAAACCATAATTTTTTTTAAGAATCATGTTCATGCTATTTCACAGCTGCTTTGGAAAAAAGTCAATTATATCTAGATTTTAAATAATGTGGCATGAAAGTATAATCCAAAAACATGCCACCACTTCAGTGATTCATAACCTTTTTTCTAAATCAGAAAATCACATAAAATCACATTTTCAGCGTGGAAAAATGAACCAATTTTAGGGAATGACTCTGCAGTTGTGTCATCTTTAAACTCCAGCGGAAGAATATTGTTTTCTTGTTGTGCTCAGTGAAGCAGCTGTTTTCCAGTTTTTCACTGTGCAGTTCTCTTCTCTGGGGTACATGTCAAATGTCATAAAATCAAATAAATAATACAGCAGTTTAAGGTCAGAAGAAGCATTGGGAAACAACACTCGAGTTATCGAGCTCTTTTGTATTTCTGAACTTTAGTTGTGGTGCATAAGAAAAACACAATTTTTAGTGTTTTTTTATGTTAAACATGTTATAAAATTATTGGCATATAAATACTTAATATTTACATTGTCAAAATCAAATAGCATCCACTCGTATCTGCAGTATAAATTGTCATGCTTGGTTATAAAAAAATTAGGTGTTTTTTCCTTTAAAAGATTTAAATTGCGATATGTGTTCAAATATGCTAGTTTGATGATTTGTATCTTTTGGTGACAGACCACAGTGCTGACATCTCTGAGAGCTAAACTCCTAGTCAGTTCGAGTTTTGTATCACAGAATACTGTCAAGACGTTTGCATTGTACAGCTCTGGAATTTCCTCTTCCAATTCAGCTGCAGGCCAAGTTTGCAACTACAAGGCAAGCAGAGACAATATGTTCTGTGAGTGATTAATGAGAATGGAAGGAAGAAGATTTAATTTCTTATCTTGCTCTCAGACTAATGTTGATCTCATTTGAGAATCACAATAAGAGGCGTATTTTACTCTTTTGTTCCTGTTCGTGTAATCTGTGCAATTTTGAGATTAAATTAACTTTAATTTTCCCTTGCCTTCTGCTCTCTCACCTGCGCAATGAGTTCACCACCAATCAACTGGCAGCAGGTTTGCTGCAGAAACATTCTCAGTTTTCTCAGTCATTTGAACGAAATTACTTCTGCAGATGAAAACGAGAGGCAGAACTGATCAGAAAAAAATCTAATATAAGTTTAGCAGGAAAGCTCTACTGATTAGAATCTTGCTACAGCATTTCTGCAAGTAGCCTACCACAAGATCTTAAAGTGCTTCTTCCTGATATAGACTCGCTGAACAAAGGACTAAGCACAGGAAGTCACACCACTTAATTTGTCTGAAAAAGACAGGTTTTAGTTTTTTCACATGCTGCTAGTGCTCAAAGGACCCCAGACACACAAAGTGTGTAGTTACTAGATTGAAGAAAAAATGTGTCGTCAAAATGTAAATGTATGTAAAATGCACACCTGCCTATTCTGTCTGATATTATTTTAAAAAGGGCATTTTGCCATTTGCATCAAATTATATTCAACATAAGTGCAATTTTGCAGTCAAAACATGACTCTTTACAAATAAATAGATCTATTGCTAGTTTTGATATGTTTGTTTTGATAATCTGACATTACTTGCAGCATTTTGGTGTATATATTTTCATGCTTACAGAATCATGAAGTATCAGTACACATTAAGTTAGCTTGGTTTAAAGGTCCTGTGAAGTGCTTTGAAATGTGCATTTTTGGTGTGTGACAATTTCAAATGAAACTTGAAAACAGGGCAGGAAAGCTCCTCCCCTTTTAAAAAGCAGCCAATAGCTTTTTATTTTTATTAATACTCTGCCAGTGTGATTGTGTGAGCTCAAGTGCATCAAATTTAACGCAAATCTGAAGCGTCTTGAAGGGGGAAACATGTAAGAAACTACAGAGCATTTGCTTGGTCAGAAGATTTAATGTGAAACTGAAAAATGAAGTGCCATCAAAAAAATAGCTAATCCATTTAGATCATATCTTTTTCCTTTTTTCCCCGGTATGCTCCTGTATTTTACAATTCTATTCCGCTATCATCTCATAAAGGTATTTTTCTATTTCTCCCATATTTTTTATCTGTCTATAAAGGGTGGCAATAAACATTAAAGAGCCGATCCTCTCTATACTCAACCCATACATCCGAACCACCAGGGGATGCCCCTTGCTCTGTAATGTAAATCTGTTCTGTGCCTTCATTTTATTTAGGCAGGAAAACATTTTGAAATAAATATTAAAACGGTGGGATTCCCTTCCTTTCCATTACAGATGTCGTTGCTCTTACTATTCACTAATACAGTCAGTTCATTTAGCTGTGCGTGACTGTCAGACATGCTACATACTGATAAATAGACACTGTTTCCCCAATGGATTCTGTACACGTGATTTGAAGTGGAGCAAAAGTGGACACTCTGTTTTGGCTGCGTTTGAGACAAATACACAGAATATTAATATCAAAACATATCCCTTATTTTCACATCTCAATGTTGACATTTCATTTAGACAGAAGTGACAAGCTTTGGTGGTTTATATCTTCATTCATTTTTCTTTTCGGCTTAGTCCCTTTATTCATCAGGGGTCGCCACAGTGGATTGAACCACCAACTTATCCAGCATATGTTTTACGCAGCGAATGCCCTTCTGGCTGCAACCCATCACTGGAAAACATCCATACACACTCATTCACTCACATACACTACGTACAATTTACCCAATTCACCTATATACTTTTAAGTATATGTCCCAATCAGGTTTTTTTTTTTTTTTTTTTGCCTCTGAGTGATTTGATTTTGGGTATTTGCCGATACCGAAACCTGGTCCGATTCCGATACTTCTAAAAGGCCTAAAAAAAGATTGAAGAAGAGCAAAGACAGATCCAGGATGTTCCTTATTTTTTATTTAATTCATCTTATTTAAACGTTTAACAACTCTGTTAAAAAAACATCACTTTTGTGAAGTAACTTAAACAATCATATGATAAATAACATCAATTCTTCACTTTGGACTTTTTGACTTTACAGCTTTAAAACATGTACTAGCTCTATTGCAGTTCCTAATGCATTAAAAGAGAAACAATACTTCTAATTCATACGTGCGCAGTGCACTTGATGTTAAATTTATCGTTCACTATTGTATTTGCATGCTGTATGTTGACTAGTGATGTCAGTTTACTGGAATTGCTAACATGAACAATAGAACTGTTCTAATAACTTATATTAACATGGACTCATAAATGCTGCAGATCCGTTTCTTGTTACTTGTTATTGTTTGAATATATATTAATACTTATAATTTTAACATCACCATTTTTAAAAATATGATAAACATATTTTTGTGTTAATTTCTTATGTAATCTATGCAGGGTGGTATGTTGAACAATTGCATTTCCCTGTTTACCAGCGCATAAGTCTAGGTTAAAAGGTTCTGCTGTAGGTAAAAAGAAACACCATATTTCACATCCTGATAACTTTTTGGAGTGAAGCACAGACACATCTTTCTGGTGTAATTGTTTCAAGTTTCTATCAAATGAAGTATTCTTTGAAAGACAATGTATTCTCAACAGTGCTTGTAGGCTAACATTAGGAATGCAATGATTATAAATTTTGGTTGTACAATTAAAGTCTGAGGAATAATCAAAGTTTCACGGTTATCGCGATTATTATTCATTCATTCATTCATTCATTCATTCATTCATTCATTCATTCATTCATTTTCTTTTCGGCTTAGTCCCTTTATTAATCAGGGATCTCCACAGCAGAATGAACTGCCAACTTATCCAGCATTTTTTTACGCAGCAGATGCCCTTCCAGCCGCAACTCATCGCTAGGAAACATCCATACACACATTCACAAA
Organism: Danio rerio; assembly: GCF_052040795.2. Lineage (NCBI taxonomy): Eukaryota > Metazoa > Chordata > Actinopteri > Cypriniformes > Danionidae > Danio > Danio rerio. Next base: position 28,479,238 of record NC_141037.1, read on the forward strand.
CACTCAAACACTATGGGCAGTTTTAGCATATCCAATTCACCTGTACCGCTTGTCTTTGGACTGTGGGGGAAACCGGAGCACCTGGAGGAAACCCACGCGAAAACAGGAAGAACATGCACTTCACACAGAAATGCCAACTGACCCAGCCGAGCCTCGAACCAGCGACCTTCTTGCTGTGAGGTGAACGTGCTACTCGCTCTGCCACCGCGTCACCATGATTAATATGTATTCATTAATTTCAAAACACTTCTAGTTTAGATAAAAACACGAAAACACCTTAAAAGTGTTATTTATTGCTGCTCAGTCACTAAGTAATACAGCACAAAATAATAATAAAAAACAAACAATAGTTCATTTTTCTTTAGACTTAAAAATAAGTGAAAAATGTTTTTGGCATTTAAACATAGGTACACAGCAAAATCCTCTGACTAAAATTTACTCAGTATTCTGTCCCTCTTAAAATTGAATCAAAAGTTACTCAAGTCATTGAGACAATGAAAGGATTAATTAAAAGATGATTGAGCACTGATGATGAAACCTGATGTTAATAAGCAGAAACACAGAAGAGAAACACAAAACTACATCTGAATTCAGTCACAGCCTAAATTAAGTCAGTGAAAATATAATACATTAAATCTCTCAAAATCTCAGCAGAGGATCATTAAGCAACTCCACAAACAGCAGCTTTACTTTTTACCAACCTGTTTGTTCTTATTTAAAGAGGGACCAATTACTCTCTGAACTGAGTCAATTTTATTCAAAGGATTTTGCTGTGTAATAATTTTACACATCTTCATTGGAAAAAGCAAACTTGCGCATGCAAAATATGGGATATGTGAAAACCTTAATTATAATAGTAATAGTAATAACCTCAGCCATTGTTAAATTCAGCAGTTTATCCAGTGTGTATTCACCTTGGTATATAAGCTTGGAACTTTAAACTAACACACATTTGGCATAACTTTAAGTTGCAGCAGTTTTGTTTCATGCAGAAATGCAGTGTTGATAAGTGTTTATGATTAATTAACTGTGACTAATTAAAGTGCAGTTAGTAGTGAAACTGGTTAATCGTTGCATCCTTAGCTAACATACGCTTAAAAATGTTTTGAAAAGTACTTTAGAAACTGGTAGGCAACTGCTTTAATTATTTGACAAAGTCTTATTTCCTTCTTTTTTAATCTGTGTGTAGAACTATCATTGCCTGATGAAATCTATCCATGCTTTTAACTGCAAAGGTTTTAGTTAATATTTTGTAAAGGTTTAGCTCCGAACACCTGCTGTTCATCTATTTGATGGCTTTTGTGCCCAGGGGTTCGACAGTGAAATGTGTTTGTAATCATACATATTACACAAGGAAGATTGGCGTCATTATTTGAAAACCCTGCAGCTCTTTGGAACATGCAGTCTGTTCAACAAGAACTTCCATCCCTTTGGAGGTTAAATGTAAAGAACAAAGGAAAACATTTGAGGCAGTACACTTCCATTAAAGGACATGCATTCTGTGAGCTCCAGGAGTCACTGGTTGCGTTCTCACTCCGTCACCGGTAATTCATGAACCTGGGAGTCTCCCAGATGCGCTTGAAGCGAGTTGACGGTATTTCATAGTGTATGAGGCCCAGTCTGTCCCCACAGGGAGGATGATATTTCACTCGGAAGAGCCAATATGAGTGTGTCCTACTAGCCAAAATGTGAGGTTTGAATTCAGAATGAAGGAGAATTCAAACATGAGTGTTGTTGGGTTGGGAATAAGCGATAGCTTATTGTTTCTAATAACACAATTCTTTCCTAAGATAACAAGGATAAAACCAACAATCTGGAAAAGGGTTTGGTCAGGGCTTCACAGTGAGACAAATATCGTATGTGCAATGAATAAATGTGCTACAGAACCATGTGTGCAATACAGAGTTTAATACGAGTCTTTTTTCGGAGATTTACTGAAATCGTCTTACTCTGATTTCACTTTTTTACACCAGTCGAGTGTTTAAATGAATTATTTTTGTGACCAGACATGATTTCACATAATGGAATAAGGAAGAAAGGATACTATTTCATAGATCATAGCCATATACAACTATAGAGCGCCATCTGCTGTTAAAAGCAAAGCTCAAAATTGATACAAGAGAGAATAGCGATGCATTTTAAAAATGTAAGATTCGATTTCTCAAACAATTTTTCGCCACAGCTCTACTATTTTATATTATTCTATACAGTTAGAAGAACTATGACGTTCAGCATCGCATTACAAATTCACGTTATTCTTTTAAAATACCCAGTAAGGCTTAAGGAACACCGAAAAACCATGTATTAACACAACTGTATGCTTATTGTCATCATGTTTGATCAGGATAGGCATTTCTATCTTGTTTTTACTCCATTACAGGCAGCTTCTAAAAATCACAGACTTCCATACTATATAGTATGCTAAAAACAGTATGCGCGCTAAGTAGCATGTCCGAACACATAGAATTTAAAAAACAGTATGCGAGAAGTACCCGGATGACCTACTACTTCTGGCAAGATTTTGAAATGCACATCCAGTGCATGCTATGCTATCCCATGATGCCCTGTGAGAGAATTTATGAAAGGGAATGAAGTGACGCAACTGATGCGGGTAGGTCACGTGATCATGACAAAATAGTGGTTAGTAAATCTGTGTTCCATTCATAATGTACAGAATGTACTTTTCTAATGGTCGAGTTGTACGTTTAAATACAAATCCAGTAACTACTGAGAAGTAGGTGATTTCGGACGCAGCCACAGTGCTAAGTTCATTTTTTTTTCCTTCTGTGATGCATTTGCTTTACGTGTTTTTTGAATTTAAGCACATGCTGCCCTCTAGTGTCCAGTGTGATTGAAACCTTTTCATTTCATGCCTTCTCACACCCAATGTTTGGTAAAAAAGATAGCAATTATTCTCTGCAAAGATAAGTAATATTTTCTGGTATACATATAAATGCTGATTAAATGACTATAATTTATCATCTTTGATTTTGTGATCACAATAAATGCTAGAAAATATCATGATTATAGGCTGGTTTCAAGTCCATATTAAACATCTCTATGTTGGTTTCACTTGCGTTGATTAGATATCGTCAACATCAGTAGTTCCTTTTGGTTTCCTTTGTGATTTTCCAAAGAATATTCTAGTAGAATGTTACAGCTATATTCTGTCAGCTTGCTCTTGCTTCTTTTGCGTAAATATCTCGTACTCTCATACAAAACGGCACATGTTTCCAGCATATGTTCCTTGGGAATATGAGATGTAAAGATTCTGTGTCTCGGCTGTCGTTGTACGCAGTGGTTACTTTGAAACGTGATACGCCGTAGCAGAGCACGAATATAGAGATGGCCACGAATATAGAGATGATGATTTGATCCGGAACTCACAAATAAAGACAGAATATCCACTTGTCATTTACTTTTCAATCCTGTCACCTTTGAATGCTAGTACAAATCAAAATGAACATTTGATGAGTGTTTAAATGATTAATCTGTAGTTTCATCCATAATTCAGTTCATCAGTGATTTTTGTTTTCATCTTTGTCCTCCTTTTCTCTTTATGTCTCTTTCTACATTGCCTTCTTCCTCATCACTTTCTGCTTTTCTTTTAACCAGGGCACACAGATATTCTGTCAGACCTTCATCTTTGATGCGTCACATTCATTGTTGTTCAGTCTTGTATAACTGCTTACCATGCAGTCTCACATGCTTGTCAGGTTTGACATTGAAACAGGCACAAATGTTTTGTATGTCAAATGTCTGAATCATCAGCAAAGTTGACAGTTCTGACTCATATTGTTTAATTTTCCTATTTATATGTTTTATTATTATTATTATTATTAATAAATAAATAAATATATAGATTTTTTGTTATATATTTTTCTAATTATTTTTGTAAATATTAAATGCATTAATCATTGTAGACATTTTTAGATATTTTATTTAGTATTTTAATGCTTTCTTTTGTCCATACATACATCCATCCATAGATAGATAGCTGAAGACTAAAACTATTAAATATTCTGTAAAATAAAAAAAAATTCAATTCCTTTTTATTATATTTTTTCATGTACATACACAGTTTCATGTACCAGATATAACATAAACCAACAAGCAAACAAATGAACAAACAAAACAAAAGGCTCCTCTGTATTTTAAATCAGATTACAATATCACCTCTTTTACTAATCTACAGGGACTAAAGGTCCCTGCATCTCAAGCAAGTAATCTGCAATATTTTCATTATATTTATGCAATAAAACTGGAGTTATGTAAATCCTCATCAACCACTTATATTGTAACAGTTTCAAACAAGTGTTCATTTTTAGTGATTGAGTTTCCTCACATGTCTTGACCCAGTCTTCTATAGATTTATCCTTCTTAAGATTCAATCTCTATACTTCTAATTTACAATTAGAAGATTCCTTTGATCCTGACACCAGCATCTTGTATAATGCAGAAATTAAACCTTCACTAAAACAGTCTTTAAATATAATCTTTTTCAAATATTTCACAATTGATGTTTAACAGAGCAAGAACATTCGTACACAGCATTTCTGATTATATATTTAATCTGGAGGAAAAAGTAGGGATGTCCCGTCAGGTTTTTTTTTTTGCCTCCTAGTCCGAGTCGTTAGATTTTAAGTATCTACCGATACTTAAACCTGATCCGATACTTCTATAATACATAAAAAAGAATAAAGAAGAGTGAAGAAACAGATCCAGAATGTTCCTTATTTTTTTTGTTTAATTCACCTTATTTTAACTTTCAACAACTCTGTTAACAAACAGAGCACTTCTGTGAGGTAGCTTGAACAATCGAGTAATAAATAACATCAATTGTACACATTTGGACTTTAGCGCAACAGTAAATGTATAAAAAAATAATATAAAAACAAACAGCACCTCAAGTTAAAACACCCAGCAGGCAATCCCAAGTTTACAAATCTCAAAGTTTGCTATGACAGTGTTGTCATCATCAACTTTATAATACCTCCAAACTGCAGACATACTTGCGCTTTCTGTTTCAAGCTGCTTTCACATTTTACTTTGCCGGCATTTAACCAATAGCATCTCTGCAACAAAGTGATGTCATGCTGCACGCGTTGCTGTTTTTGTGTGAAGTCAAGATAGAGGTTTAACTCTGTGACACCGCATAACTATAGATCTGTTAAAAAATGATTCCGATTTTAATTCAAGTCTGAAACCGTGTGATCGGGCCTGCTTTCTGATCACGTGATCTGATCTGGACATCCCTAAGAAAAAGCCTTATTTCTTTTTATTTGGCTGGAATAAAAACATGTAAACGTCATCAGCATCACCTGATTTGTAGGTTAAAGGTGAGATTAAATAATGGCCTAGTTGCATATTCCCTCTGCTATGAGGAACAGTGTGACCTACTCGGGGACTTCAGAAGGATGTTGAAAGTTTCAACATCCACTTTATCTGCCTGTCAGTCACATTTGTATGGAATTGAGTCACACATATATGGACAGGTCTGACTGTTGATAATAGTTCCTTCAGGGCCTGAATAAATGAGAATATTCCCCTTGTGTAGTCTAGATGAGTTTCCTTCAGTCAGGGTGCTGTAGAGGTGATGTTTGACTGGACACATATTACACCAAATAGGAAAGTCCAGCATTCTTGTCCAAATACAGAATTTTGTTCTTATATTGATGGTTCTGCTATTAATATTCTGTAGCTTGGAGAGGAAAATGGCTTTCATTAGTAGACTGTGAATCACTGTACTGAAGGTTTTACCTAAGGGAATTGTTCATCACTAAAAAAAATTTTCTTATTATTTACTTACCCAAGGCCGTTCAAAATGTATGACTTTATTCAGCAAAGAGAAATTAAAGGGATAATTAATCCAGACTTTAATATTCTGCCATTTACTCCATTTGTTCTAAACCTGAAAGACATTTTGAAGAATGCTGACGTTCTTCAGAATCCTGACGTTCTTCAGAATATCTTCTTTTGTGTTAAACAGAAGAAGAAAAAACAGTTTGTGTAAAACTTGAGTGTAAGTAAATAGTGAGGAACCCTTTATATTTGGGTGAACTATCCCTTTAAGGTTTTTAAGGACACATCCCAGGCTTTTTCTTCCATGTAATAACATAAATGTAATGAATTCTCTAATGAATATGAAAGTATTCAGTGAAATTATCAATAATTTTTAGAAAAAAACAAAACATTTATATATAAATTTTAAATAAAAATGTTAATTCTTTGTACAACTCATTTATTTATTTGTTTGTTTGTTTGTTTATTTATTTATCTTCCTTTAGCAATTAATCTGTAAATTTTAGTTTTGGGCTATAAAAACTTTGTTTAAAGGGTCAGTAGGTGAGTTGCCTAAATGCTATCCATTAGCATAATATCTTTGAAACATATCTCCCTCCCCTGCCGTCCAAAGCCACGCCTTCTAAAATCCCAAACATGCACATTAAAGATGACAGTAGACAACCCACTAGATCATGTCATTCGCCAGTTAGAAAACTTGACAGTACTTTGCAATACTACAATTCTGAACGAAAAACGATATTATAGCTAACACATTTTCAGTTGTGTAACAAGGAAAACTTTTCACTGTGCAATATTTCATGCATGCAAGGATCACTGGTTTCACTCTCTCATGCATTTTGTCTTAAAGTGACTACTGTATGCTTTGTGTTTGGCCAGCAGCATGCAGGAATTACACTTATTACTAAGCCGTACTTGCATGCTATTTCAGATAGAATATTCAAAGTAGCGTGGTAAACATTATAGGGAGCGTTTCACAGGTTGTCATTGTTCAAAAACGAACCAAAGTGAATATAAAACCAACTTCACCTCAGTAAAGCAGGCTAGGCTGTAAAACAGGGGTGTCCAAACTCGGTCCTGTACGGCCAATGTCTTAGAAAGTTTTGCTAATACCTTAGTCAAACACACCTGAAGCAGCTAATCAAGCTCTTACTAGACATACTAGAAACTTTCTGGTAGGTGTGTTGAAGCAAGTTGGAGTAAAACTCAGCAGGACACTGGCCCTCCAGGACCGAGTTTGGACATCCCTGCTGTAAAAGGTCCCATATAAAATTGAAAATAGTCACATTAATCTTTCGCCAGAAGATTTCAGTGACTGAACAAATTCCATGCACCTAACCCATTTGTAACAACAAAATCTACATCAGCTTTAAGTGATTAAATCAGTTTTAAAACACAAACTCCAATACTGATTCAGGATTTTAAAAAGTTTTGATTCAGCATTTGCTTCTACCGTTCTCTCTCATTCGTGCATGTAAAAACAGCACTCGTTCACGCTCAAACGGCAGATCTGCTTGAACTGCTGCACAGATGTGCAAATCTACATTTGTTGACAGTTTGGGCTATACTTATCAGAATAATGGGAATTGTCGGCCCAACAAACTTTAAATGGATGAACATATTTTTAGTCTAATGCCTAATCCAGAATATAAAAATACACGTAAATCATTAAGTTTAATAATTACTTTTGGACCAGCTTAACAAAAAACATTTTTGAAGACAATCACCTTTTGCACCTTTAAGTGTGTGTTTAAATTTAAAAGAAAGTGAAAAAGACTCACTTTTGATTGATTGATTTTTTTTATTTATTTTTTTTTTCAAAATGAGTTGTACTGTATACACAGTAATGACTAAAACATAAACAGTATACAGTATTTTAAGGGAAAAAAGAAAGAAGAGAAAATAAAATAAATAAATAAAAATTATGAAAAAAAGACAGCAGTATGGTCTAATTTAAAACAATACCGCGGTGTGCACAATTAAGGATAAATAGATGACTTGTAATCATTGTCATGACAGGTCAAACCTAGTAAGCACAATAATGGGGAGACTGTAACCTTCTGTTTATGTATTATGGACAGTTTGTCACAAACGCTTTTGATTTAAGATTAAAAAAACTATTTGTAAATGATATATTTTTGAGATATATCAACCAAAACTCAACCCTTACCACAAGAATTAGCATCCTTAAATCATATTTTGTGTAAATGTACACATACATATTATGAGTTTGGTTGGACCCAAGCTTTAGGCTTCAACAACAAAAGCTGTTTAGTCTTTTCTTTCAGAAGTTTCGAAGCCTTTTTATTTTGCTGTGTAATGAAATCTGCAGTTTTTGCTACCGTTTCTGTTCCCTCCTGCTATGCACTTTACTTTCATGAATGGCTAAGTCACTTAAAATACAAGCCTTTTAATTCTATTCACATCTCCATTCCCCCTCTTTTCCTCTCTATCTCTCCCTCAGACACACACACACACAGTTCCTCTCACCTCTCCGAGGAACAGTTTGGTCCCAATTATTCGCTGGCTATTTCTGTAACAGGGTCACATTATGGGAGAGATGTTGTTAATTTTGTGCAGACGGCTCTTTTAGCGCTTCATTTGCATGGTGTTGTCAGGAAAAGAGTTTCAGGGTCGCTTGTGACCAGCAGCCCTGATCGAGAGCTTGTTATGTTGTGTTTTTACTTTAGTTTGCACATACATTTTGCATATACTCAAACTGTGATCTGTGTGTGCGCTTTCTTTTTCTCATTAATCATTTGTTTGATTGTTTTTCTAGAAAATATATGTACACGAAAGGTTCTTTGCCTACATTTTGTTTCCCATGTTGAAATATCATTGATTTCTTTTTATTTTATTAATACGTTTAACATTAGGCACACTTTTCTTTCTTATATCTTAGAGAGAACAACTATCAAACATAATCTATCAGTAGATGATCTGTGCATCTTTTATGAAGTTTTAGATAAGCTGTATTCATCAGAGTCGTAAGTGTTAAATGTGTGTGTGGCGTTAATTAAGCACAGCTCATATTCCCTTATCAGTTTTCTTACAGATATCTGGTGTTCACGGCTCACTTTGAAACACTTTGTTAATGATTTGTGAAAGCACACATTGGTTCTTTTATAATTAAGCTGTAAATTAAAGCTGGAGCCTGTCATTTCTGTGCTGATAGCACCATAAATGTACATTGCATAAATTATTACTGTTTTTAATCTAGAATTGCTTGGTAGATGGTCTTGCCTCTGACTCGACTAACCCCAACCTTTTTTCTTTAGGGTTAACCTTAGTAATAGATTGCTTATTGTTAGAAATGTGCAATATGGCAAAAACGTATCTTGCACAATATTGTTATGTAAAAGTACTTGTATAGTCTATAGATGATGTGTATAGCTTGTAGTATATGCATAGTCAGTGGTTAGTATAGTTAGTTTATCGTTATGTATAGGTTTAATATAGCTCTTACGTCCAGTCACAGTGTTGTGTTCATATATTTTTTTTTATGTAGCACCGTGGTCCTGCAAAACACAACATTTCGTTCCACTATATGTCCACACATACTGTATAATGACAATAAAGCTCAACTTAAACTTGAACAACAAAAAAATATGTCAAAATTTTGTCATTTTGACTGATTCAAAAACTGATTCCAGATTTCTAAAACATTACTTTATATAACTAGTTTATATTTGCAGAAAAGAGGTCTGAACTATAAAGGCAAACATTGTGAATGTCCCAGTCAAATCCGGTACAATCAGAAATTATATAAAATAAGAAAATGCTACATAGTTTTGAGCCACAATGTACACATATGGTTTTAAAGGTCAACTCATTTTATTTAAATTAGCACCAGTACTAGCCCATTATTAACAGTAAAGGTTTTGTAAATAAAAATAAAATAGCAGGTTCTTTCAGTCTCTGTGAAGACATAAAGAACATAAATAAAGAACATAAAGAAATATCAAACGTACAGTATTTAGAGCTTTTTTTTGCTGCCTTTTTAGTTTTTTTTTTTTGCATACATTTTTTGATTGTTGCAGTGAGGTTTTAAATTTGATGAAAACGCACATACAATTATTAATAAGGCTTATCAAAGACAGCTCATTTAATGATGTGAGTTCTTATGACTTAAAATTTGTTTGTTGAAAGTATCTTGTCTTTCCCTTTATTGGTTGGTTTTCCTCACTTTCTATAAATAACAAGAATCATCTTCAAGGCATTGTTAATTTCTGCTCAAAAGTTTTAGAAGTTCCCCTGCAAAGTATTGCATCCTATTACAAACAGCAGGTGTTGAGGATGGCACATTAAATAATAGAAGATGGCACACACCCCTAAAACAAATATTTTGGGTGAAGTCTAAGGACAGATCTTCCACAAATCGTTATAAATTTACTTTTGTGCCCTAAGCAATTCGTTTCACAGTGATGGGTTGCAGATGGATGGGCATCTACTGTGTAAAACATGTGCTAGATAAGTTGGCGGTTCATTCCGCTGTGGCGACCCTAGATTAATGAAAGAACTAAGCCGTGAAGAAATTGAATGAATGAATGAAGTTCATTCAGTTCGGTTACTTGGTAAATGTACTGTAGTTAATCGATTGGTTATTACTGCATTATTTATTTATTTATTTTTTTCTTTAATAAATAAATATTATTAAATTTGTTTTCTTTTTTTTCTGCAGTTTTCTCGATAATTATCTTCCTTATTGAACGATAACTATAGATTTTTCGGTATAAGTTGTTAACGCTTTTAGCTTTAAGAGTACCCCAACAATGACTGAAGCCACAAAAATTTGAGCGTCCATTAAATGCCGTAACATATTTTTGACAAATCGATACATCTCTAATATCAACACACTTTAATTCCCATTAATGCACATTTCTGCTGTGTGATTGGCTCTTAGATCAATATAGAGTAAAAAAAGTCCTGATCTTATTATGATTATTGACATAAATTATATTGTGATTTGATATTAAGTCGTTTATCGGCCCAGCTCCTATTTGTACAATCTCATTTGTAGATTTTAGTATGGTTTGTTCATCTCACAATGATGCTTCCTTATAAATATTATACATTTTCATACTGAACTAGCATAAATTCTTATAAATTAGCCATTAAACTGACAAAATGTTGAATTGTTATGTTTCCTTGAGATCAGGGTGGGTTTTCCTTTTAATGTCATTTCATAACAAGTCTTCGAGACCAATATGGTAATATTCATGGTAAGATTACCTGGTTTAAAGGGATGGTTTCCATACTTTTATACCTCTTTGTCTGTTAAACACTAAATAAGATATTTTGATGAAAGCTAAAACAATTGTTTTACATAAGTAAAACAAATAAGTTAATGGCTTTCCATTTCCAGCTTTCTTCAAAATATCAATATATCTATATTTTGTCTTCAGCATTTTCAGTTTTGGATAAATTATCCCTTTGAGCTTATTGTAATGTTTATTTAATCATTAATTTAGTTCATACATGCCTATTTACACATTTTATACTGTAGATTAATCATGACATGAACTGTGCACCAATTCTTGATTGTAATTTTGTCAAAAAACATAACAAAAAGCATGTTGCAAAGTGACAGTTTTCTTTATAAAGGCAACTTGTAATAATCACACAAGTTATCCACATACTTTGCACTAGAGCTTCAGTATGCCAGTCCACAGTCAATGATTCACTACAGAGAGTAAAAGCAAAAACAGACAGAGCTGTCTCCATCTGTCACACCATTACCATCACACATTCTCTCAGAAAAGATGAAAGATAAATCTACTTAAGATTCTGAAGCTGCTCACAAAGTAAATATCCAATTGATATTGTCAGTGGCATTAGCGGGTGATATCTCTGGCCGTTTTATCTTCGGTCTGCACAACTCTAGTTTTGGCATCCCAACTGAGGTTGTCGTTGTTGTTGTTGTAGAAAGGTGTGTGGAGTGCCAGAGGTTCTCTTCACAGTTTGGAGACAATGCCCGAAGGTCTTTGCAGTTTCCACGGAAACTCCTTTCCTCAGACCTCTTGTGTTTCTTGTCGTCAAAAGTGTCATTGACTTGGCTTTTTTAAAGCGAGGCTTCATAACTTCCAGAGCCCTTGAGTAAATCGATCTGAAGTCAGCATAAGCGAACAACGCTCTGATTTCATGTGACAAATCCTTGATCTCTGTCTGTTTTTCTAGTTTTGCTCTGAGCTGCCAGACGTGTTTTCTTCCTTCCTCCAATTCCTTTTGTAAAACATTTGTATTTTTGTCTCTTTCATTTTCCTGTCTCCTTGCTCAAGGTTCTGTCTTGAATGAAACTGAAGCAGCAGCCAGTGTTAATAGGACATGATTGTAGTCTCATGGGAGAACTCTTTGATAGATTGCATTTCTGCATATTCATGTTTATTCAATTTTATGAATACTCTCTCACTGTTTGTTTCTGATCATTTTAGTTTTAAGGTCAGTTGACTGAGAGGTAAATACTTGTTCTATGGGAGAAATGAAGGAAAACCACACAAGGAAGTGTTCTTTACTTGTGTTTTATAGTCCGTTTCCACTGAGTGGTATGGTACGGTTCAGTACGCTTTTATGGCCGTTTCCACTGTCAAAAGGTACCAAAAAGTGAACCATACCGTACCACTTTTTTGGTACCCTTTCGGAAGGGTACCTAGCACAATAAAAGGGTACTAAAAGACGGAGCGAGACGTGCTACTGAACGCTATTGGTTTACTGAGATAGGTCACTAGCTCATGCACAAGCCAGGAGAATAAAAATAAAGGAAGCGCCATTTTTGAAAACACAGCTGAGACATCACACTGTAATATTATATACATATAATAATAAGCCATGGTTGACCCGAGCTTTAACAAATCTTGTCGTTTTATTTTTATTTATGAATTTATTAGACGATCAAAACGATTTGTGATTGTGATACAGATTTAACAAAACACTAAAACTGCCCATATGAAAATTTACCTACAAATAAAAACAGAATACCATGATAATTGAAATTGAACCACAGTTGCCACACAATTATATTTTTAATCTAAATGGCAAAAATGACAGTGATACCGGTAAATATCTGGAAAATTTCATATATTCAAAAAAGCGCTGTTCACACCGGCGAGGACGTTACGAAAATTTTCCGGAAAAGAGCATTCACACATCCATTCCAAAATACCGGTAAATTCTGACATCATTCACCACAAATGAGCTTTAAACGGCTGCGCTTGTATTTGTAAACATTTTACTAAATTACAAACTCTGTGGATGATCAATATTGTGAACAACTTTCGCTGGATCACTTTCGCATGTCGAGATGTTCATAATATGTGCGTGTGCAGGCGCTCACAGGCTGTTTCACAGGCAAACGCAAAGCTTGAAGGTAAACAAACAACGGCTTATCATAAGCATCTCATCGATGATTATTTACACAGTTGGCATTAAGAAGAACATATAAACGTGTTCTGAGTAACATCTAGCAGCTAAATGTGTCTGGAAAAATATTCAAAGGCTTCTATTCTCACAAACCGCGCGGACGTAAATGCGTCTGACTGTTGTGATTGGCTAAAGCAGACGTCTCACGTCAGCACATTCTAGACGTGCACGCGCTAATTACGGCAATCTTCCTTCTGCATTCACACAGCGCAGCATTCCGGCAAATTGCCGGTAATGTTACAACTTCTCTTTCCGGAAAATAGCCAGAACGAATTTACCGGTATTTTCAAAAAGGACCTGTTCACACATACAACCTTTCCGGAAAATTGCTGGCAATTTTCCAGAAAGGTGTGTATGTGTGAAAGGGGCTATTGTCAGAACACTTTTCCTATAATAAATCCATAATATTTTTATAGGAGTTAGCTTGAATCAAAAATGTGCATCTTTTCTTTCTTGTGGTTTAAATACAGGTGAAGTAGCCTCTTAAAATGAGAACAATTGAAGGGATTAATCTTTTTAAATGGGAATTTATTGTTTTGTTGCAGGATTGTGGTTCAGTCAAGATTGCTATGTCAATTGAATAACGTAATTGTGCACAAATACACCATCTGTAATCAACAGCAGTATTATGTAAAAATATTAAAATGGTTAGTTTTTCATGATTTATTTAACACTGCATTTCAAGTATAGCATGTACAATCTCAAAACCTAACTATAATAAATAACACAGGATTATTTTAGGATTCATTTGTAGCCAGACTTTGATTCTATGCTTGATCTATTCTATTCTCTATAAGCACACAAAATGAACAGTGAATCACTGTAAACATAATAGTAAACATCTTGTGAAATTGGTGTTACAGAAGATCCAACTTGTGGGCAGAACAGATGCTCGGGCATATTCTTCACAGATAGTGAGCGTGGATGTGATGTAAGGAACCAAGTCTGTATAAATGCCCTGGGAGCCATTGATTATGTCACCTAGACATAACACGCATTTATGATTTTTGACACCACAGCTGTGAGCCTTCAAGTACATTGATTCACACATGCGCAAACACTCATGCCGTGTCTGTTCTCACGATAAGCCAGAGGATCCAGCTGTAAACTGTCCTCAAAATGTTTATGTACACTAGTTTAAAGGCTACGTGCTTGCAGTTATTTTGCATACAATTAATCAAATTAAACTTGATGAAGTAAAATGAGCCCTTTTAAAATGCTTCCCAATTGTGTTGCACAAAATTGAGGATAACATTTGACATTTGTTTTGTGTTGTGTGTCTGCGTGTGTTAGAAATAGATTCTCTTACAATTCTGAAAAGATATCTGAAGTCATTTCAATACTGATTTTGAAAAATATGGATTAGCTGCAATCTATGTATGAAATGCATCATTAAATATGAAATGGAAAAGTTTGAATTAATGATTCAGTGTCTTTATTCAGTTCACATCACTTGTTTGACATCTACAATATTGGGATTTTGTATGCAGGATTGGGTAGGCATGAACCGGTGTAAGATTCTGACAGTATGATAACCTTGGATTTATATATAATTGTGTCATAGTATTACTGAATTGTGATTACTGCTGTAAAGTAAAGAATGTCTGGGTAAAAAAAACAACTTTTTCCCAATAGAACAAAATGCATTATATTTTAAGAAAGATTTAAAGTATTTTGGAACTGTAAACATGTCAGGCCAAATAATCAAATTGCTCCATTAGAAAACACAGATTTCTTTACAACTTGAAAAGGCATCTTTGGAGATCTTTTTTATAGATATACAATAAAGCCACTGCACTGTTCAGATCTATAGCACGCTAGGATTTTGGTGTGTAAGTTAATTTAAGTTAAGTGGGCTGACACCAGTAGCTTTTGATGTGGAGGGTCCTTTTCTGCTGGAGAGACTGTTGCCCTGAATACATAACTAAATGAAATTGTTGTTTAGAAAAACAACTTACTTATACCATAGGAACATATAACAGAAATGTTTTTACAGTTTTAAAACCTCGACTCTTCCAATGCTTAGTATTTCGTAGTCCATGCATCCCAAATGACACTGTAGGCATAAGATTCTGACGGTATGATAACCTTGAATAAAAATATCATGATTTTACAGTATTGTGATTGCAGATCTAAAATATATTCTTTTAAATGTCTGGGTAAAAAACAAAAACTTTTTTCCCCTTTGAACACAATACGTTTTATTTTGAGAAATTTTTTATAACAGTTGAAATGTCAGACTAAATAAGTGAATCATTGACTTCTGCTGTCTTCATTAGTTTCATAAACACAGATTTATTTACAATTTAAAACAGCATCTTTGGAGAGATTTTGTGCTGGAGATGCTGTTGTCCTAAAAAAAAAAAATAATGTAAAAAAAAAAAATACATTTACCTTAGGAATGGTATAGCAAATAATTTTGGCGGTTTTAAAACCTTGACTTTTCCAAACCGCAGTATACCTTGAAAACGGTTATCATCCCATTCCTAAATGACACACTATACAACTTGTACTTATATGCTTAACCCTTAACTGTGATGTTGTTCCCAAAAGGAAAACAACATTTTTCCAACCATTTCCCAGGAGATGATTAATGGTTGCCAAATAAGTGAAATAAACAACAAAGCTTTCAAATAGTACCTTTCATGAGTACAACTGCAGGTGGCTTAATTAATAACATAGGAGAATTTTGACATGTTCGTCATTCCACACTTCTGTTTATTGGTTAAATTCATCTTCCAGAAAAAGACTTTTTTTTTTAATAGATTTATTAGATGAAAACGGATTTCTGTATTTCCCGATGAGTAGCTTGTAGCTTATCAAGCTAATACCAACACTGGTATTATTTAATTAATAAAGTGTTCATTTTGCACTTTGAACTACCACACCAATGTTAATGAACAGTTTCCCAGTACTTCTGTGATAATTTGAATGTTTGTAGCATGGAAATTACAGTTTGAAACACTTATGTCATTTCATAACTACGCATGACAGCTGCTCTCTAGGTCAAACACAGATCTGATCATACTTGACCATCATTTACATTTACATCATTTGTGAATAAGATCATGTGGGTGTTTTCTAATCGAGATCACTGTCTTTTAATGATTAATCACCACTCTTCTTCCCACGTGGCACCTCAAAAGTGGCTTTTTTGGTTTATATGACTGTTAATGTTATTGTAAAATATGGAAAATGTAAAATACTTTCTATTCATACCCAAACTAGTACTGTGTGTGCATTTAAACATGAATTTCTGTCTGGTTTTCTTGCAGAATGGGCAGAGCACCACTGAGGATGGAGTTTCTTCATCTGTAAAGGTAGGATTCAACTGACCACAAAAAAACACAAACCAACTTGTTTAGGATGGTCATAAGAGTTTTAAAGAAACAATATTAAAAACAAAAAGAACTTATTCATCATTGAGTTTCTTTCTCATAGCAAACGAATTGTAAGAGGGGTGTGGTTAAGAATATTGAAGTTAACAGCGCAGGACGGACACCCCAAACACAGAAGCAAATGGTCAGAAGCAAAGTTTTTTTAGTGCGTTTACTTGCATTGATTAGTTGCTCACCTAAAGAATAACAATGTGTACAAACAAAATAAACATCGTACATTTTCGATTTCACACAAACTTCATATTATATAGGTAATTTGCAAACTCGGTAAAAGAGTTTATATTTGTTTTTTTGTATATCAGTCAGTTTTTTACAATTTTTACATTTTTATCAGTCTAATCAGTAATGATGCAGTAATCTAACAAAAATAATTGATTTAAGTTTTTTTTATATTGTAATAGTGAATACTGTAGTTTAACTGAAAAAATATGAAGTGTTTTGTATTTTTTTACATTATGATATAATACAAACTTTATTCATGAACGACCTCCAGCGAGCAGAACAAAGTGCTGAAAATTAAAAGGAGTTCATAACACAACACAAGACTTATAAAACATATTTAAAAGAAGGAAGACAAACACATATGTAAGATATATAAAAAACACTATTCAAAACAAATATAAAATTAATTGTCAAAGGCCAAAGAAAAAAGATTTTTGAGATGGGATTTGAACAAAGACAATGAAGGGGCCTGCCTTATATAAAGAGGCAGAGAGCATTCCATCGTGTGGGAGCAGCCACAGCAAAGGCTCGGTCTCCTCTGATCTTACGCTTGGCATTAGGCATTTTAAGGCCGCGTTTACACTAGTACAATTTATTTTTAAAGCCGTGTTTTAGAACAAAGATGATCCACGTCCCGACTGGCGTTTCACCTAGCATTTCTAAATAGCTTTCCATCCACACTGCATCACTGAAAACTAGGCACGGTTTGGTTTACGGTTTTGGAACCACGGTTCGGTTTTTGTTTATTTCTGATGTCTTTCCTCTACAAATTACTTTTAGTTTTCGACATGTGTGGCAAAAAATGTTTACATTTATTATATGTTTTTTGAAAAGTCCTTTTCACAGATCAAAAGTGACAGGTCCTGCTGTAGAGATCTGTTATGAGATTGAATTACGATCTTGTGTATGAGCCAGGATTGTGAGTGGCGTATTTGACAGACCTCAGAGCAGCTTCTGTCTCACAGCAGTGTCTGAGGTCTATTGGCAGCTTTCTGAAACAATCGATGGAACAAGCACTGTAGATTTAGAGTTGTGGCTCAGAGACTCAGAGGCCTCTTTGGGTGTCTAAACGGGTCAAATTACTTGCCTGTTCCTCGGTCAATCTTGACTTTATCTAACTGTATGAGGAAAGCCTTTTTCCTGCTCCCTCACAGATCCCTGTATTTAAAAAAAAAATGTATGTGTAACATGAGCCTGATGTGCTGGACAAAGAGACAGTCTGTCTCCTCCAGCAGCAGCAGCAGCAGCATGTGCTTTTCTTCATCTTTCTGAATGGTGAGCTCACCTCAGGACTGCAGTGAAGCTCTGGTCAAGGTCCTGTGATGCATAAAACCCCAGAGACTGTCGACAGATATTTTTGGGCTTTTAATTTAGTCTGTCCAAAGACAAAAGTGACCTCGCTTAAAGGCACAGGATGTCATTTTCTCGGCTAGAGGGCACACATTTGCAACAAAGGCATATTTTAATGAGTGTGGAATCATGGGAGTTGTAGTCTTCATTGCATTCTAAAGGACTCCTGCTAAAATCATGTTCATGGATGAGCTAAAAGATTCAAAACTTACTATCATAGTAATATGAAGCAAAGTAAGGCTGAAAGCTTTGAAATTATTTGAGACTGCTGAAGAGATATGTACACTGAGCTTTTATCATGGCGTAGTCAACTGATTCCGGTTCTTCCGGTCAGGATCATGTGAGGAAGCACATCTTAGAATCCTATATATATATATATATATATATATATATATATATATATATATATATATATATATATATATATATATATATATAGAATCCTGCTATATTGCTGCTATGTGTAGTGTAATAAGCATATATTAAAGCATAAATGTCTTTGGGGTTTCAATGTTTTTATGAAACCACAATGAAAATTGAGGATTTACAGTATGACATCTTTATCATTGTGAAACAGGACATGGTCTGTGTCACTAGTAGGTAAAATGGCTTATTTCTCTAAATTCAAACATTTTTCATAAGATTTCTATAACAAACCATTCACATATAGCAAATTATTTAGCACAGTTTTAGTGTTTTGGGATATTTGATTAAAGAAAAACTTACATATGGTCACTTTAAGCAGTAGTTTCACTAGTCTTTGCAGCTTCATTTGTGAATGACTAAATATTATGCAAATATTATCATCAATTAGTGAAGGTAGTTCATTAGCTGTTGATTAATAAGCATGCATTTGTGTAAATACAGCTTGTTAACATTTTAGTTGTTATTTCCTGACATTTCTTAAAATAAATTGCATTCATTTTTGTTATGGTTAGTGCATCATCATCATTATTCTCGGCATAGGCCATGATATGCATCATTTCCAGGGTGCTTTGACAAAAGTGATTCAATATAAACGATTTACTGCACATGTAATGTCCTGTCTTGTTAAAATGAAGCCTCTTCAATGGCAATTAAGATATTTCTTTTAAAACAGCATGTCAATTTTCTTTTATTGTGCTATTGTGCTCATGTTTTAGGGTTTTTTATTCTCTGTGGTGCCATTAGATTCTCATAATATGTTGATCTCTTAAAAATAACAAAGAATTAAAGACAGTAGAACAGATATACTTTGATGCTTAAACAAAGTAAAAAAAAAAACTGAGACAGACTGTGCAAATAAAATGTAAAGATGTTTCTTATTTGACACAAACAATAGATGTTTTATTGTTCCAAAGGCAAAATGAGTCGTTTTGAAAAACTTGCATGTGGATCATGCATCTTCCTTGCATTGAGATTTTTAACAATAACATTTGGTAATAATAATAGGTTACATAGTAGATTAATTTTTTTCTATGAATATTTTTAGATCAAATTTCTTTAAGTTAAATACAGTTTAAAGGAATTGTCAGTAATTTTTCCATTTAAATAATGTAATCAAAACAATTCAGTTTTTGAATCCCATTAACTGAATTGGTGATTACACATTTAAATGATTTACGAGTTTGTAAAAATCCCCTGAAATTCCTCCATACAGTATATATGCACATTGATAAAGTTCATGATAACTATTAAACTGATTAATTGTAGTTTTTGTTCAATGTAAACTAGGGCTGTGCGATTAATCAAAATTAGATTAGATATACTAAATTAGATAATTGCAAGAGGCTGCGATATGAAATATATATATTATTTAACTTCCCCCACTCAGAGCAAATGCGTGACTGCCGTCTGTGTGTGACTGACAGACTTACTAGCCAATTGATTGAGCGCACTTTCGTTCTGCCCAATCAGAATTGCGCAACTGAACTATGCTGCACAAACTACTACAAACAAACAGTTTTTAGTGCTAAAAACCGGGGTTCTGCCCAGCCAAGAACAAGTAAAAAAAAAAGAGAGAGCTATACAAGGCCTGGGTAATCATCAACAAATAAAACAACTGCATTCTGACACTGCACTCATATGACAGGGTATGTGAACTGTTGTAAAAAAATAAATGAGTGAATAAGAAGAGAGAAACCAGTCCAGGAGACTCGAAACAAGCAGAATTCCTTCATTGAGACGTGTTGGTTGATCTGCAGTCATACAGCGTCTTTTGGATGTCCATGTGTCCGCAGAGCCTACTGGAGGTCCGCAGTCTGCAAGTTCTATCACGAGTCTGAATTAAGACAAAGATGTCCTGTCGATATTGTCCTGTTAGGAGGAGGGGAGATGGCTAAACAAAGCATGCAAATTCAGTATTGGAGTCAGCATGGCATAGGTGTTAAAAACCGGCCCAGCTACTGACCACACAAGTTAATCAACATAGGGTTTCTGTAGCATAAAAGCAACACCCGAAGACAAAGATGGAGCCATTTAAAACATTTGCACCACTTTGGCTTAGCCTGTAGTCAGAAAGACAAAGGTTAAATGTCCCTCCTAGCTGGCATGTTAATGAAATTATATAATTAAAAACCAAAGAATATAACTTTTGAGTTATACGTAGGTTATTGTTCATTCGGAATTCGGAATTATAAATTCGAAATTTATATTTCCACAGAACTTACTCTTTCACGATTCATTCTTAGCATTCAGTGTACGCAGTTGAATTAAACATATGTAACTGTTTTTGCTGAAATCATTGCTGCAATCAAAAACGAGTAATGTGTATGATTAAGCATAGCGTGAACTTGCCTGATATAAAATGAGAACTGCAGAGTCCAGCATTTTTAATTAGGTCCTCACTTCTTTCAGCTCCCTTTTAGCCAAAAACGTCTGCGGTTGGCATTAAAAGCAGTGTGGTGTACAGTAAAAGTTAGGTTTTCTATTTTCGAATTGGGCATCCTACTGCACAACACGATATGTTTGCTATTTCAACTGGTTTCTTTTTGCAACTGGGAACCCGTGTGACGTAGGTTGGTAATTCCTCCATTGCCAGTGACAAGCTAGTAGCAAGCAAAATACAATTTCAGAGTTGTTTGCTAATGTAAGTTGATATCTTTTCAGTTCCTTTTATTAACTAACACTCACTGTATTTTAGCAGTAAAAAGCTACACTACAGATTATTGAGATGAAGCTTTACTACATAATTAAATCAGAAATCGAAATCCCAATGTCTGTCAAAAAATTGCACTTACTGTAGATATTTTCCTCAAATCACACAGCCCTATTGTAAACCTTGTTTTACCTTTTTTGTAGTTCATTTGTAGACTCTTCCCAAAAGGAGTCCTGACCACCAGAGAAAGAACCACTGTGCTAAAAGTAGGTTTAATGTTCACACCATAAAGAATTTCTCATGATTTGTTGGCAGTATTTGACCTGGACAAGTTTTGAAGATTTTCCAAATGCTGCCTGAAACCCATTTAACAGAACTCGTGCAACAAATATGGGCCCATAGCAGCAGACACCATGATAACAGCCAGAGCCTGTGATTCATGAAGCCATTACTGATCCACCAGCTCACGAACTGTCACTGCGCCCCTTGATACATGCTTATTGGTTGTTGTTGTTGTGGGAGCACTTGGAATAAATCACATGACTTTTTATTTCGTTTCATGTCAGCATCAGGTCGTTGGTGAGGGTCGATTAACTGTCGATGAACTTGGATGTGATCTACGGTCATCATAAATACAGTGAAGTCAATCTGTTTGGAAGGACAGGGCCGGCAAAACAATCCAGCTATGCACTGAAGCTAATCTGAGACGAAACAAGGCCACGCACAAACAAAAGCAGATGTGTTATGGCAGATTCACTGTGAACACTTCAAAAGGCCATGGCTTGTTTCACTTGTCCATGTTTGCGGATGTTAAATTGGGGTGTGTGAATAAATGGATGGATTTGTGCCTGTTGAGGGTTTTGTCTTTGGTCTCTTTATGCAGTTATTTTAAATAATCTTGTTCCTCTTTTTGTAAGGGAACATTCTGTCTAAGGGATGTTGATTAGTGGGAACAAGTGGTGAACATGAAGATGAAAGAGATCAGTTATTGAAAAAAAAAAAAAAACAGGAACAGTTAATGAGGTGAACTCTTGTAGTTTTTACTTCATACGCAGATTAAAATTGCTGTCTAGAATGTGTTGGTACCAATTTGCCTTATTAAAGGTGAATTTTTATTCTTCTCTTTTTTCATCTCTCTCTCTTTAATATGCTGTGTAGACCTACATCACACAATAACCCTGATTTGCATTTACATCTGAAAGATGTGTTTTTTTAGCATGTTTGCTCATCTGCAAGATGTTTTTGAGGCTTCTGCTGCTTTCTGAACTGTAAATAAATGGAGTTTGACCCTTTTAGTGTTCGTGTGGAGATCATCACTATCATGGACAGAGTAATAAAGTATTAGAGTAATCTACAAGTTAATTAAAAAATAATCCAAGGCATGAATGGATGGGTTTGCAAATGTATTTAATAATCTATAAATTAAATAAATTGATTAAATGGCAATATTTCAATGGTTAATTGATCGAGTAGTTCTAAAAAAATCTAAAGGAAATAGGAATCCATCAATAAATCATTCAAATTAAAAAAGAAATTACCAGAACGTTCAGAAAGTTCATTTAAAAGGGTAGTTTAATAAGAAAACACATACCTGATCATGTACTCTCCCTTAATATATACACTTATTATTATTATTATTATTATTATATTTCTGTTGAATGCACATGCACCCATTGACTTCCATAGTAGGAATGTATTGCTATGAAAATTGATTGGCCCCATCAACCAGCATTCTTCAGAATATCTTCTTTTCTTTTTAACAGATGAAACAAATTTGATGGGTGATTGAAACGATGACAGAATTTTCATTTTTGGCTGAACAATCCTTTTAGGAATTCATACATTTATGGCATTTCAAAGTGCATTTGCAAGGGCAGTTTAAAAACAGAAACGCATAACTGGAGCAACAAATAAAATTAAAAGTAGAGATTTTACTGGAAGTTAGCTGTTAAAATGCCAGTTCGGTTTTGATTTCCTAATGTTAGCTTTTTTTATAATAGTATTTGGATTGCTTGTTAATTTAGCCTTTCTATTTTAGCTGCTCTATTGAGCTTCTCTTTGAGCATTGCACTTGTAAAGGTAAAATAATGCAGATTGGCCATGGTTGATGAAGATAACAAGCTCTCTAATTGGCTGTCACCTGACAAGTTTGACAAGTTTTTTGCCAATACACAACTATTGTGTTGAATAATAAATACTGCATGTAGAGCATGAGTTATTCAAGATCTGAAAGCAGATGTACAAGGCTATTCCGACTTGAGCTGTAGTATCGATATTATGCATGAATGCTGCTAATAATACCCGGTTCTACTGTAACCCTCCCCCAGACAGATAGCAGGAATAAATAGCTGCATGTCCAGGAATCTCTGTCAGCCAGGTCTTGAGTTGAGCAGAGTCAAGCGTGACATGTCGGAGACTCCAGAAGACTGTCTTAGATGATAAGAACAGAGAATTTAATGAGATCTTATCATCTCTATTTCATGGCTTTTCACTTTCATCTCACTTTCATACTGCTTTACCTTCACATCTTGCTTCCTTTGTCATTAACAGTCTCTCCTTTTACCCCTGGCTATCTGGGATTCTAAATATGGGATTATTTGAAACTACAGTGTGAACATTTTATTTATTTATTATAATTAGAAATGGTTAATTTAATATATTCTTCATAATTTAGGCCCGGTTTCAACTTGGTATTAACATATGTTAGAATGTGACTTTTGTCGAGACTCTTTCCTGTCTTGTTTCATCATTTTTGCCTGAGCACTAAGTGTGTGAGTAATAATGAATGAATGAACACGTTGATGAATTGGTGGGCAAATGGGAAAACTATGTATTTAGGTGGAAACTATGATTTAGATTACATCTATTTATTTTGTTTCATTACAGAAAACTATGAACACTTTGTTTCAGGGTACTAACTCACAAGACACAAACATATAAAGCATACGAGTATTTCTAACAAAATGCCTGGAGCATTAAGACAATACGAATGTCCTACAAGTGGTTTGTCAGGCCCACTCACCTGCATGCATCACACTCATGCATCATACCATTATGTGTTGCATTGTGTGTATGATTTACTGAAATTTAGTCTTTAAGTTTTGAACTGAGATACTGTGTCTGAGCCTCGGACATTATCAGGAAAGCTTTTCCAAAGTTTAGGAGCCATAAATGACAAGGATCGACCTCCTTTATCAGACTTTGCTATTCTTGGTAATACCAGAAGCCCTGTGTTTTGAGATCTTAAAGAGCGGGTTGGACTGTAGCGAGACAGAAGTTTGGTTAGATAAACAGAAGCTTGATTATTTAAAGCTTTATAGGTACGAAGCAATTTTTTTATAATCAATACGGAACTTAAATGGCAGCCAGTTTAGGGAGGATTAATTTGGGGGGCACATGGTCATATTTTCTTGATCTGGTAAGAACTCTGGCAGCTGCATTTTCTACTAACTGAAGTTTATTAAAAGAGGATGCTGAGCAGCTAGCGAACAGAGCATTACAGTAATCCAGCCTAGAAGTCATAAAAGCATGGACTAGCTTTTCTGCATCTGAGATGGATAGAAAGCTTTGTAACTTATTTCTCAGATGAAAAAAAGTCAGTTTTTGTGACGAGAGATATGATTTTTAAAAGTTAAGTTGCTGTCTAATATAACTAACACCTAGATCTTTTACAGTAGAGCTAATACTTGCATTGTATTCTTATTTCATTACGGCTCCCATAGTTAGTAAAACATTAGTTAATTTAGCTAAATTGTAAAATGAAAACTACAAAACCGTTTAGACAGGATCTGACTTATTGTTTCTTATTTTAAAATGTTCTTTGCTTTTTCTGTGCAGAATTATTTTTTGTAACATTTTAATGATTGATGCTGGTTGAGTTTGAGAGTATAAACGCTTAAACTTAACACCTAAAATAAAATAAATCACTTCTTAACTTTTATTTAAGGTTTATAATGCAAGTCCAATTAGAAGCACTGCAGCAGGACTTGTATAATACATCTACTAAAAGAAAATTTCACTTTACAAATTGTGATGCACATAAGTCCTTTAATCATTTGCATATTATTAAATTATATTTCTGAAATTAATTTCTAAACTCAATACATGTACAGTTGAAGTCAGAATTATTAGTTCCCCTGATTTATCAGCTACCTGTTTATTTTTCCCCCAATTTCTGTTTAACAGAGAACACATTTCTAAACATAATAGTTTAAATAACTCTTTTGTAATAACTGATTTATTTTATCTTTGCCATGATGACAGTAAATAATATTTTACTAGACATTTTTCAAGACACTTCCATATCTTAAAGTGACATTTAAAGGCTTAACTAGGTTAATTAGGTTAGCTAGGCAGGTTAGGGTAATTAGGCAAGTTATTGTATAGCGATAGTTTGTTCTGTAGACTATCGAAAAAATATATAGCTTAAAGGGGCTAATAATTTTGACTTAAAATGTTTTTTAGCAAAATCAAAAACTGCTTTTATTCTAGCCAAAATAAAACAAATAAAACTTGAAATGTGGTTGGTTGAGTGAAACGACTAAAATGCCTTTCCACTACCCTGAATCAAGCACACATGGATCTTGAGAAGTTGCATCAGTTTCTAGAGTGAGACTTGGCAGAAATTGGCTGTAATGGATGTCAGATCTCATCCTCCCATAAGGTGAGCCTCCTCTGCCTCAAGGCTTGTTTTGGCAAGTCAGGCGGTTCCTCTATATTTTGCTATTCTTAGCATTGCATAACTTGCATTATAGGAGTTTTTGAGTTTTGCCCTGGAAATTTGATTATGATTTATGCTAATAATTCTTAATAGCTAAAGTACTGTAGCTCTATTACTCCTTATTCTAGAAAATAGATTTACTAGTAATTTTACTATCAGCTTGAAAAGTCTTTAGCTTATTAAAAAATTTGATTTTCTTATCTGAGAATTTAAATATTAAAAAACTATGTCAACAGCATAAACTATTAAACTATGTAAATCACTCAGACTGACCGTAAAATGAACATTCATGTAAACTGTTTATGTAAACATATAAATGAGAAATTTCAGTAAATTGCCGAATGTTTTGACGCCTGCATAATTTCCAAAATCCATGTAGTATCCATGGGCTACATTTAAATCTTGTAATTCTTACATAAAAGGGGAAGATTGTGATTTCATGATATAGATTGCACTGATACAATATATTAAATTGTTCTCTTATTTTGAAATAAAAAATATGTAAGTGCAAAAACCAGAAACCATTTTACAAAAAGTTTTTAGTTTAAAAAAGTATTTAAATTCCTTGTTGTATGACGATCTTTTCAACTGAATTAGTGGAGAGGTTTATTTTAGCTAGGAGTTACTGAGATATCTTTACTTAACCAGAGTAACCTTGTTTGCTTCAGAGGTAAATTGCGGATGGTGAAATATAGGCTAATGGCAAAATCATAATATGCTCAACAAAAAGGACCAACAAATGTTTTTACAGTTGTATTTTGTATTTTAACATATATAAAAACACAGGTATGACTTATTTTCAGCCTCTACTGTACAAAAATAGTGATGTTTATTGGCACCTTTTACTTCAGAAATATCACAGTAAGAGCTTAGTTATGACACGACACATAAACATTCACTTTTATAAGCAGTTTACGTGTGTTTGTTGCTTCATTACAAACATTTACAGCAAATTTCATAATCTGCATGTTAAACAGAAGATATACATTCAAACAGGCTTTTAATAGTAAGAATATATTTATAATCCTTATATCCTGCATTTTGAAGTACTGTGAACATTTTGGCCAGTCAAATGCTGCCTGCGGGATGCCTTAATGGCCATGTGTGGATTGAGAATCTTTAAATAATTCCTTGCAATTAGTGAGATATGTTGAGGTTGGCAAATATTTTGCATGACTTGTGCCCTCTAGTCACAACATGCTCTAACATCTGAGATCATTCTGTTTAGGGTGGCTCCTTATGTTGAGATTATATTCAGGATGTTCTCCTGTTTTCTTTCTTTGTACAGTCAAATGAGACTCCTATTTGTCTGATGATTTTGATTTTTATATTTTTTCATCTTATCAGGCGACTTTTCAGAAATTATTTTTAAAAAGATTATAGTAAATCTCATTTTACATCGTCATCAAGACTCTATTGATGAAATACTGCCTTTTTTTAGTCAGTCCTCTGATTTTTAACATTTCTGCTAGTGATTTTGGCCAATTTATGGAGTCATTTCCAGAGTCGCTGCTGAGATTGGAACAGAATCAAAAGCTCATGTGAAAATTGAAAGTGAGAAATTGGTCCTGTATGAGACAGTTCAGCTCTGTAGAGCTGCAGAAGCACTAAACTACCAGTCAATATCTTCTGATGAATGTATAAAGCTTCTCATCTAGCCTAGTGGTAGAGTTCAATCTTCTTGGCTCTACTTTCTGTGAGTATGTTTTGCTGAAGTTTGTTTAAAAATTCTGTTCTGTCTTTTGTTCTGAGAGGTTTTCAAAAGCAGGAACGAGCCCTGTGGGAGACGTCCAGTGGTTTGTCCTGTTTATAAAGTGCTATCAGAACTGCAGCTTATTCTCTAGAGAGCCAGGAGAGAAATAATCAACAGATATTAAAACAGACAAAGTTGTTGCTTGAAAGCAGAAGACTACAGGGGTTTTACCCAAAATATAATTTTGAAAAAAAATTTCTTTCAGAACATGAAGATCTGGCAAACTGTTCAAATATGATTGTCAAAAAATTAAAAAATTTGACTCCAGAATTTAAAAAATCATTTTGTTGATCATTAGGAAGAATAGTATTTTTTATTTAATTATTATTTTTTGCTTGGTGCAAGTAGTTTTTTCAGAGTTTCATTCATTTTTTCCCACACCTTTTGCTTAATGCACAGAAACCGTCTTGAACTCATCTGGGAGCATTTTTTTGCCTATTAAAAAAAGAATTTCACAAGTAAATAAAAAAAAAACAATACAGTGGTCCCTCGTTATTCATGGGAGTTATGTTCTAAAAGTAACCTTTAATAGGCGAAATCCATGAAGTAGTCAGCTTTATTTTTTACAATCATTATAGATGTTTTAAGGCTATAAAACCCCTCACAACACAGTTTATACACATTTTTCAGACAGGCATTAACATTTCACACTTTTCTCTCTTGTTTAAACACTCTCAAAGTTCAAACCTTCGTAGAAAAACAAGTCCAAAGATCAAAACCATCAAAGCCAAAAATCTTCATTTATTTTTTGTGTAATGCTGCCCTACAGCTGCGCAACTTTTACCTTTCTTTAGCATGTCCAGAAGTTCAGTTTCTGTGCTATGATTAGCATCTTTCTCTGCCTTTTGAGTGCTATTGGGAGAAAACTTGCAAGCATACAGTACAACACCTTAGAGTCACACTGCTAGCGATGGAAGATTTATGTTAATTTGGTAAGCTGAATGCATTCTGTACTGTTTACGATAGATACGGTACGGAGGAGATTGATTGACATGGTCTACAGCCAGTCAGGACGCAGAACACAATGTGCTGTAGAAAAAAAGCATGTCAAATTATGTAAAAACCCACGTCATAGCGAGGGATCACTGCAAAATTAATAGCTTATGCACTTAGTTTCTCTTTGAAAATAAGGTAATGTTTTGATACGACAACAGAATATTCATGTATCGACATGACATTTTCAACTTTATATCACACAACGTATATTAGCATAGCATACATTTTTATTTTAAACATGTACAAGTCATTGTATGTGTGAATAACATTTTGTTTTTGAATGAACTCGAATGTAAAATGGCGTCATTACATCATTGGTCTTACTCGAAGGCCTTCACATACAACTTTAATTCTGCTTCTTCTCTGCATTTAAAAGTCCCTCGACACACTCATGCGGTTGTGTTTGCTTCATCCATAATTGATTTTCACATGAAGTGTTGTCCTGTTTGTTAGGAAATGTTGTTAAATTGATGAATGTTGCCCCTGTTGTGTGTTTGCCGTGTGCCGCTTTGCTGACTGTATTGACCTTGTTGTCATGGTGTTTTATAATCGGCATGGCAACAGCATGAGATTTCGATGCATTAAACGGGGAGAGCGAGGAACAAACGTGTTCACTGAAACATTGCAGCTCATTGTCAGCTGTCAGAGTTGGAGTAAAAGGTTTTTAATGAACGCATGTTCATAAATACGGACCATTGGCACTAATGAGAGCGAATGGAGTCTTGCCATAAAAACTGTTGTGAGAGGTGTTTGTGTTAACGTGAAAGAGGCTGATGGATGTGGAAGCTCACTATTTGAATAAACATTCTCTCTGTGGATCATGAGATAATCAGTCTTTTACTCTAAGCATTATTTCAAGCTCTAACATTATGTTTGCAAGCTGAAGGCAAAACAAAATGCAATGTAATCTAATAAAGCATCAGTGAAGTAGAATAGTTTTTCTAGTGTGTTATTGTTGATAAATAGTTGTTCTTGTGTTTGTTGAAAATCGTGATAATAGGTTTGATTGCTAAGAAGGGAGATTTTAGTTCAAATTTTCTTATGTGTAAGGGATATATATGTATATATTTTTAAAAAATACTGTAGACACAACTTACAAAGCCACTTTAGTTGAGTTTTACCTGTTTGGATCCATGTAGGTAATTTCTGGCTCTGGCTGGAGCTTTTTAGCTTGGCTTAGCTTAGCTTAGCATAGATCATTCAATTGGATTAGACCATTGGCATTTCACTTAAAAATGATAAAAATTTTCATATTCAATAGCAATTTTTTTATTTTCCTTCAATTTTAGTACAATATGTAACTACAGAAGAGTCCAGCTTTGAGAAAATTATCTGAACCTGTTTAGACTGTTACGCTGCCATATAAAGGATAACTAGAAATTTAATTCACCCCATGTTATTTCTAATCCCCCAAGACTTTTGTTCATTTTCAGAACACAACTTAAAGATATTTTAGCTGAAATCTTACAGCTGTCTGACCCATTATATACAGCAACAATCCTGAGATGTTCAAAGTCAAGAAAAGGAACCAAAAACCTTCCCTGTGATTTGTGTGGTTTAACTACTAAATCAAATTCATATGAAGCGCCAAGAACATTTGTCTAAAGCAAAATAATAAAGCAAAGAACGTTCATCTTTGGGTTAAAAATCCCATAAATATCTGTTTATTTTTCCAGAATAATTAAGGAAATTACCACCAGTTGTTTTAATACTGTACTTCAGAATATATGTAAATTAAGGCTAGCTAGGTTGTTCAAAATTTGGGAAACTTTAGTTTGCTGTAATTGTAATCTTCAATGTGGTCCCTCTATCTGCTTGCCTCTTGTTGTTTGGCCGGACCTTGCTTAACCCTAGATTAAACACTATGCATCTCTACAAAGACTCTTTAATATTTGATAGAACACTTGTGCTTGTTGCGGAAGAGGCTTTTATTTACGCACCACTAACTGTCACCTAATGCAGATCTTAAGTTAATGCCAATAAATCAGTTCTTTGTTCTACTGTCAAAAATACAATGTTGCTAAAATGTAATAATCTTTTTTGTGTGTGTGTCATGTTTTTAGTATTGTTCACAATGAAATCTTAAATTATTTAAATTATATAAAATTATTATTATTATTATATTTATTGTTTTTGTTGTTATTATTACTATCATTGTTATTGGTATTATTAATATTTTATAGTTAAATTATTATAAATTATATTATTAGTATTGTGAATATTATTATTATTAATATAGAAAGTATTGTGATATTTATATTTCTCATTTAAATTATTGAAATAGTGGCAATGTGGCTCATTTAAAAGTAAAGTAAATAAAAATTACTTATTAGAAAAAATTATGAGAATTAAAAATGAAATTTTAACATACTTTTGCATGAAAGCAAATTTTTTGGGCCCATTCAGGGTGTGAATTGCAGGGGAGTGGTGGGTCAGTCTGATCCCCCTGAAGGACATCAAAACAAGATGTATGCGGGCGTCTGTCCTTTAACAGTTAAGAAATAGTTTGCTCTGATCTGTATCTTAAATAATATTAATATTTAAAATAATACAGCTTCAATACTCATTCGACCACCCCTATAATGGTTTATACCATTGTGAATGCATGTTTGCGCCAAAAATATTAATTCATAGGTTTGAAACCAGCAAATCTAGAGCACCAACAGACAGCGTAAGTTTTTACAAAACTTAAAAAGAAGTTTGCAGATGTCTGTAAAACTAGATGCATAGTTTGAATTTTATTTCACACTGGCTCGCACATGGAAGTTAAACGGTAGAATAAAAATACAAGCAAACCGGTCGCAGTTTATTTAGTATCACAAATGTCGTTGAGAACCACTCAATTTCGCTCAAAACACTGAAAACATTATAACAAGTTTGATTTAATAAATTTTGTGTTGTTTAATTAAATGTATACATTTGGCTCTCTGAGGCATATTACTAAACATAACCAAAAAACTTGACCACCCGAATCGCCGTATAAATTGCACTCTGGGCCCATTAAACCCTAAAAATACTTTTAAAAATACTAGTAAGGTTATTCTATTCAAAAGTAATTTTTGTTTCTTTTAGAGTGTGTTCCTTCTAAGCAGAGAAACTCCCAAAGCAGAAAGCAGAGAAACTCTTTCCAAATACAGCTATTATTATCATCTGTTGATTTTTTTTTTGTTGCTTTACTGTATATTGCAGTAAAACAAAATGTCATTTTTTCCAATATCATATAGTTGATGCTAGATTATGTGGGGTATGCATCTTGGACATTTCTACCAAACTTCTCATGTGGGTTTGAAACAACATAAAGATGAGTAAATGTTGACAAAGTATTTCATTTTTCATTGAACTGTCCTGCAGCACTGTGAAATTTCAGAAGCACATGGGATTTAACTTAAGACCTTTAAAATACAACACTGCTGTGTGAAAAGAGGGGGATCTAAATCTGAGTGTGTGCATGTGGGTGTGTGTGATTTATTCCCAATAGAAAAGGGAGGGCTGAGTAATAATGTCTTTTCCATTGGTGTGAATTTGATTAGTTTGCGCTCTTATGTTAGATAATGGCCTTTTAGGTTCGATCTGCACAGCTGGGGTGCTTTACACACCATACGTGAGTGTGCGTGAGTCAGTGAGTATGTTACAGACATCTGTGTATGTGTTTTAGAGAAGCATGTGTGTGTGTAGAGAGAGAATTTCATATCACTTTCAGCATCTGAGTGAAATCTCTTTGAGGTCGTCCTCCCTGAAGAGGAACTCTTGTGCTTGCTCATCAATTTTTCAGCAGTCTCGGCCGCTTTGTGGCACTGATGTTATCTGATGCCCTCGGCTCGTCGTGCGTTTGAACCTTGCTCTGTGGACGAGAGTGTGTTTCTCAGGATCTGTGTAATTAAAGCTTATGTTTGGGGTGCTGCTGCAACAACTCATCACATTCAGAGTTAAGTGGACATGAAGGGCTGCTTCTCATTAATAGTGATAGTAGTAATAGTTCAGAGATTTCCTGGTGATTCTAAATAGGAATAAAGCTGCCGTCACACTGGACTTTCCTTCCTATAGACTTCCATTCATACGTATGCGAATGCGTCAGACCAGAAACACAAGGTCATGCATCAAGTTTCGCAGGTCACTGTAGTGCAAAGTTCAAGCTTGGTGAACTCTTGACCTGCGAAATTGCATCACTTGACGGCGTGAGACCAATCGAGGATCAAAACATGACCTCTCAGAACAGAAATTTTAAATATAGACCGATCACTTGCTTTTTTAAATGTCTAATCATCTCGTTTAATTCCTCCTCTTTTCACAGCGCCGTATGGCAGAATTTCACTCACACAAACTCTAGTGTGACCGTTGAAATTGATAGATATAGTACAGTCAATAAAATAAATAGTTGTTTTAGTAACTTAGGTAATTTAATTGAATTCTGACACACATTTTCACTCATTTGAATGGCAACATTTCAGCAAATAGAACCCAAGGCCAAAATTAATTTTGTAAACAATGATGTCAAATCACTTTCATTTGCAAAACCTTAATAGTTAAACTTGATTGGAAAACAGCTTAGGCCTATTCCCAATTCTACCCTATAGCCTTTTCCCTTACCCCTACACCTCTTTTTGGGTTATCCCAATTCTCTTTAGCTTAAAGGTGTAGGGCTAATTGGAAGGGCTAGATACCCCTTGAAACAGATATTTTTCAGGACCACACTCAAAACCAAGGGGTACGAAAATTTCCCAGAATACACCATCTTCAACGGCAGCATGGCTGCGCATTGAAGTCAGGAGATGCACAAATTATTATATATATATTTTTTGTCAATATTACAATATTTTACAACAAACAAGCGTATGTTTTAAAACATTTATAACAGGGTTTGTGTTTTACTGTCATGCTTTAAAAAAAACATAAAATTTTGCTAGCTATAATTCATAATAATAACTTTTTAATAACTTTTTTAAACTGTATAGCAGTCCTGCAACATTCTGTCTCGTGTGTTTACATAGATGAATATGGCCAGGGTGTAAATGCACAGTTAAGATCTTATTGCCACATTATATCGTCATGATAACATGATATCGCTGCCTTCAGTGATTTCCTAAAGATAAATACCAAAAAACAACATAGCTGGAATCACTACAGCAGGCATGATTGCCTGATCTCAAATAAAGCAAGAGATTGTGATGACATATGATGACGTGTGCAGGTGCTGTGGTATACCATTTTTTATGGGAAATTTTGAAGCCCTTCAAACTCTGTTTCAATGGCCAAGGGGAAAGGGTAGGAGTACAAGAATAGAACTGGGATTGGGCCTTACTCTTGTGGAGCCAATCAAAACCCAAAACCTTTCTTGAAACTTTTCTAAATCTTCAAACTAAGTAAAGATTAAAGTCTAGCAAGTCTTTCTTTTAATTTAAAACATCTTAAATAAGTTGTATTGTCTTTATTATTCCTTTTTAATGTAATAATAGCCAGGCTGTTACACCAACATAATTTTCATGTTGTCCCAACACAAAACATGGCATGTTAACTTAATTTTTACTAATTTTACTGGATTGATCATCAATGATGGGAATAATTGTGTTATAAATAAACAGTGTTACTAACGGCGATACTTTTTTCAGTAACGAATAATATATTAAATTACTGCTTCCCCTGTTAGAATGCTGTTACTGTTACTAACAATAAAAGTATGCATTACTATAATTGAGAACACAGAAGTAGTTTTCATGTAAGCAGCGTCTCCCTCAGCCATGAACTCCCTTTCTCTGGGGTGGGTGTTTATGTGTCCGGGGCTGAGGTGAACACATAACCAACCAGAGATGATAATAGGTGTGTCTGAGAACATGATGATTGGCTTAGAGTAGATTTTTATCGCTTGGCAATCAGAGGCAGAGTAGTGTTCACATACAGTCAGTCACACACACACCAACAACCAGGAGTCAGAACGATGGCACATCCAACAAGTTCGAGGGTAGCGCTTGCAAATTGGAGATATAAGCACTACTTTTCTCTCAATGAGGTAAAAGGCAAGAATGTTTATGTATTGTGCAACTTATACCCTGGAAAAAAAAGAGTCTCTCTGCGTCGGTGACAAGTAATTATAAGTTATAAGTTATATTATAAATATAAATTATATTATGAAGCACCTAATGTCGTTACACGCCACCTTAGTGGCTATGCAGGTGATAACGTGAGCTTTGCTACCAAGGAGATGAAGCTACGACGTCAAAGCAAATAAAACAGAATTTTTCTCCACTGTAAACACTCATCACTCAGACAGAATTAAACAAACTAATATCTAGATATGTAGTTGAGGACAAGCTGTCGTGGTTGTTTTATAATTATGTAACTCGGGTACTAACTCGGTTACCATTTGTAAGAAGTAACTATAACTAATTACTCTAATTAGGGCATATCAGTGCATTTTTACTCAAAACACTATATCTTTACTGTGATTTTGCAAAATCTATTCCCATAGAGCAAGCTATCAGGGCGTTTATAGGAATGTTAATAAATACAGACTCAAAACTTCTAAAATTTTTAGGTATGCAGAGCGTTTGCTGCTTCTTTAGACGCCTCTGATGTGTTTTCTGCTCTCTCTCCTGCTTTCTGCTGTTTGCTGTTGAGAAATGCTGTCCTGCTCTGGTAATCCTGCACTTATTCAAGTTCTTCTCTCCATCGCTGTTGAGGATTATACAGATTTACGCTTCGACCTATCACACTGAGTGTGTGTTTTTGTGCACGTTTGCAGAAGGCCTTCTTTCACTGAATCTGACCCTTGTAAACCCCTGCTGGCTTACAGTATATTATTAAGGCACAGCATTAGAGGTCTGAGGTCTTTGCATTTGACGGGAATAATGTGCCGTGTGTGAAATCATTAAATGCAACTTAACCACCAATGTGACTTTCCCTTTTTTTCTCTTAATATAATTTTGACCAGATTGTATCCTAGTCAAGGGTTATTTATTTTTGTTGGAAATATAGTTTATAGTTTTGATGTGAAGATTTGTCTATTTTCCTCTTGTCAACAGGTCAGTAAAGGAGACTGAATATTCATGTATTTTATTTTCTGAACAGTTCTTTATTTGTGATTACTGTAAGCTTTCTTTTTAGATATGTCATTGAAAACAGCATGATTGTGTCATCTTGCAAGATTATCATGGTGTATTTATTTGGTTCTGAACATGCACTAAACATTTAGCTCTGTATACGTTAAAGTTTTGTTAGAAGCACATAATGCAAAGGTAAACAAATGTGAAACAACATTATTTTAGATGAATTATTTCATTCATTCATTCATTCATTCATTCATTCATTCATTCATTCATTCATTTTCCTTCGGCTTAGTCCCTTTATTCATCAAGGGTTACCACAGCACAATTGAATTGCCAATTTATAAGGCATATGTTTTACACAGCGGATGCCCTTCCAGGTGCAACCCAGTACTGGTAAATATTTTAGATGCATAAATGCATTTAATGATCTGATTTCTGGTTTGTTTCAATACGATTGAAAATTAGTGCATAAAGTATTAGTGTTCTTGCCGAACCGACAAGGTTTACTGTTGAACCCATACCAGAGAACACTTAAATACTATGCGAGTGTACTGCATTCGTGAGATTGCTGTGTGATTTCATGACACTGCTCTGTGGATAGAGGTGTTTTCATGGCATTTTAGAGGCACAGTGGGTTGTTTCTTGACATAAGGCTATTCTATAAACACCAAAACAATCTGTCAGGTGCTGGTTTCCAAACAAGGGAGTTTGAAAAGGAAGCAGAAAGAAAAAAAATGTGCAGGATTTCAGACATCACATTGGTTTGAAAGGAATCACACAACATAATTTTTTTTCTGTTCACACACTGATAGCAAGGCTTACAGTATGTGTGATGCCACATCACAGTCTGAGGGCTGTTAGGAGGAGGTCTGTAGATGTAGTTCTGGGATGAAAAAAGCATAAAACGTCTAAATATTTCAACATTAATGATCCAGTATATAAACATACAGTACTGTATACTAAAAAGTATATAAATAATATATATAAACCTCATTAATCATATATTATTATGTTCTGCTTTCTAAAGACACATAGATCCATGTTTACTTTGTAGAAAATGACACATTGCTGTGTAATATTTTACGCACAGATAAGACTCAATAGATGTTTCATTAAGCTTTTGTAAGCAGAGCAAGGCCAGGCAAACTTAATTTATAGAGAACAAGTTTTCACAACCGTATTGATCCAAAGTGCACATTATATTCTTTGTCTCAGTTTGCACTATTAATGCATACAATTGCACTCAATCTGCTCCAGCCATTATGCTGTTGTTTGCACAAGCCAATTGCATTGGGCACTTTTTGCAAAATTAGCACAATTTTAAACAACTTCTATACATTGTTTACATCTGTTTACAGTACTCCACAATCAGTATTATATATTGTTTACCTTCATAGATATATATACAGTTGAAGACATAATCATTAGCCCCCTTGAATTATTAGCACAAATGTTTATTTTTTTCTCGAAATTTTAACACTAATGAATTAGCTGTGCATCTAAATAAATCTGAAGTAACATCAACAGATTAAGTCACAGGTCTCCAACTCTATTCCTGGAGGGCCACAGCTCTGCACAGTTTTGCTCCAACCCTAATCAAATACAGCTGATCACACTAATCAAGATGTTCAAGACTACGGGAGACTATTAAGCTGGTGAGAATTGGAGCTGGTTGGAGCTAAACTGTGCGGAGCTGCGGCCATCCGGGAATTAAGTTTGAGACAATTGGTTGAATGAATGCTTTAACAAATGTTATGTTTGTTTTACATTACAGTACCTCATCAAATAATACATGCAAACCAATAAATCTTATTGTAAAGGAACTTTTCCTTCTATTTGATGAATGAGTTTGCAAATATGGAAATACAGTCTATAGAGGGTCTCTCTTTCACACACATATACATACAAATACATTGTACATACAAATATATATATGCATGAATACAGTATATACCGTAGTGTTTATATTTATATCCTCTCTCGCAAGACTCCCTATGAGTGTATTATCAATTGAATTATGTAAACACTGGAGGCATTACAGGCATCTATTTCAGTCTATAGCAGCACAATAGACCCTACAAATTGGAGTCAAGCTAGAATGTGGGCAGAGCACTTTATGCATTTGTGGTTTGGATCTATGACAGTATATGTATATGTTGTGTAACCATGGTGATGTGTATCCATGGTGACACTGCAGGCAAGCCATTCAATAGACCAGAGTAAGTTAATGCTGTATGTGTGTGTGTTTGTATGTTCACAGTGAGCACAGGTCACACTCGCTCACTCGTTCTCTCTCTGAGTAATCACTCCCTTGAAAATGACAAATTGCCTGCCATCCTCGCACTGTGTGTGTGTGTGTGTGTGTGTGTGTGTGTGTGTGTGTGTGTGTTCATGCTGCAATTATGATCCACTTTGAAAGGACCTCCAAGCAGTCTATGTTCATCTCCTGTGCTATGACTCCAGGACAGCCTGTGTTTGTGTGTGCATGCACTGTTTAACTGAAAGTGTGTATCCTGCTCGGACTTGCCTTTGGGAGGAGACACAGGTCCTGCTCCAGAAGACAACATGATATGGGGAAAGTCATGAACAGACAGAGGGCTAGGTCTTTAATGGAATCTTAGAATAAAAGGGATTTGGTATACAGATGTCATACAGGTACGTTTTTCTAGCCTTCAGGGAAGGGCAGTGACTCCATATTGAGATGATAGCAACATGCACTTAATGCGGATTTGTTGGCTGCATGTCCATGACTTGAATCTCTTGCTCCAGCACATCCCAGAGGTTTTCAATTTGACAGATGTGATGACGGTTGAATAGGGGTGTAAAAATTATACATCAGGGCCATCGTTCGGTTTTGTTCACAGTATTAGAGCTTTCAGTTTAGATCTGTTTGGTGTAGGGAACGGGGTTTTTGGGGTGATAGTAGCAATGTTTAAGAACTAAAGATTTAATTTAATGTTTCCCAATGGTCTTAATGAAAAGTCTATAACTTACTTTATGTTTCTCAGTGGTAGTGTAAACAAAGTCCCTTTAAGGCAATTCATTTCACTCGGCGGCCACCTTTAAAGCTCTCAGGCATTCTGTCTGAATGATTAAACATCTAATTCTAACAACAGCGGTCTCATAAGTTTCATTTCTAAACATTTGAAGCAAAAAAAAATAATCTTTATTTTTCAGGTTCCCCAATGCACATGCGAACTCGAAAGGAATGAGATCACCACACCAACCTTATTTATGGCCGTTCTACACATCATGCTCACCTAGATAATGCTTCGTCTGATAATGCTCGTCTTCTGAAGTAATTCACAACTTGGTCTTGATGGCGAATCTCCTCCAGAAATGTAGTTGCTGTCATGTGATGTGCGTTTGACAGGACGCACTGTACCTCGCGTTAGTTTCATTTGGATTACAAAACAAAAATTGAAAAAGCACAGATTTCAAGCTTTATGTTGATATATTTTTATGTCTGTGAAGCAAGTATTCGCTGAGATTCCAGAGTGTTTGTTAACCACAAAATCTGTTGCAAACATTTGGTCTGAGCTTCTCCCTCGGAGAAACGTATTTAGATCGATGATTTTCTCCTGAACTAGTAGGCGGGGCTTCATTCGCCATATTGACTCTACAATTTTTCCTGTTAAAAACTATTCTTCTTTTGTTTTCTTTAGGCTTTTGTGTAAATAAAAACTATTTTCATCCTGTCAAAAACACCTCAGGCCACAGTGAGCGGTTTCACTCAATATGTCTTTAAATGCCAATGAGCTGCTGCTCCCCCTCCCATCTCTGAAAATGCAAGGTCATGGCTGTGTCTGCTCCTAAAAGCTATACTAGTGCAGCAAACATTATTCAACCACACCTTGAGCAAACCTTGATATGTAGTATGTAAAGCTGTTTCCATGTTTTGATTATAAAAATGTGAGACCTTGCTTGGTGTATATAATTTATCATTTTTTGTCACTGCAGCCTGCCATTATCAATGTGCAATGTATTTAAACAAACATCTATAAATATGAACAGGGACTTGTGGTGGTTAGGTATTGGGTGGTACACTAGTTCGACGTGTCCTTGTTTACATGTTTCAAGTGTAACTTTAATAATTACAAGAATTATGCATTATTACACGCAACTAACCCTAAACCTAAAGCCTGTTTAACACTGCAAGCGCAAGCAGCGCGTGACCAGTGCTTGTTTTTTTGCCGTCAGTGTTAACAGATTAGAGTTTTCATACTGCATGTAGAAGCAGTGCGTCAGCATGAGGCGTGAGTATCGCTGAAGTAGCAGTGCTGCGATAGTTTCGGCGCTGGGTCTATTTTTGCTGCGCTGCTCACGCTCAATTAAAGTGACAGTTTATTGGTAAGAACCAAAAACACATTAAATGACAGTAAAAAAAGTAGCTATTTTACCGCAAAAATGCAGCGATAATATCCACTGATTTATATATATAATCAATTAAATGAACTTAAACAATTAAAAAAAACAACCAATATTTATTTAGGCCTGAAATATAAAACCAAATATAAAACAGTTTTAGTATCAGTTTTGCAAGAAAAGGGAAGTAGAAAGTGGAGCTTTAAGACTGCTATTTACGAGAGTTGTAGTACATAGTGGAGTGTATTGTGGGTAGTGTAGTTCGACAAGCATGCTGGAAAATGTGAGCTCGCTGTGCAGCTGAAGCAGAATTAGTTTGGCTTTGTTTTATGTTCACTCAAGTTAATCCAACCGGGAGCTGTTTAATTTGTGAACCTGAAAACACGTAAAAAAGTCAAAGAAGGGCGTTGATTACTTTTGTCCATCTCATCCTTTGCACAAGCATGAATTAATGAGCTGTTACCCTGCTGCTGGACATCGCTAAAGCGGAGAAAGTAACACTAGTTTGATCATGTATAAATATCATAACTATATTGTATAAATATTATTCAAGTTAGGCCTACAACATCCTGACATTTATAAACAAAATGACATGATCAAAATGACATCACAGGCAATTGTTTTCTGAGTGCACCAGACATGAATGACACTCCACATAGAGCGTGATAAGCAGACAGTACTGTATGATAAGTAGTGTGTGGTTAAGAAAACAGCATTAAAAAAAGTTAAAGTGTATTTGTATATATTAAGAGAGATAGGCAACTAGATAGAATAGACATAGATGCAGACCCAGTCAGTGTGAAAAGCAAACACCTGCGTGCTGCTTCTGCTCTCCATACGTGCTGTGCACGTGCTGCTCACACTTTGCTTTCACGTGCGGTGTGAAACAGGCGTTAACCCTGCATTCTAACCTTAAGCATATAATACATACATTTAATTTAATAACATTCAGTAGTTAAATGAATATTTACATTGTAACAAGGACACCTAGAAATAGTGTTTTCACTGTCCCATGATATACCAGACATCTAATTATAATAGGGTTGTCGCAATACTGGAATTCGATACTGAAATTTTAAAAATGTATTTTTTCCGCTAACATTTGAGCGCTGTAGAGCCCGTTCCTAAACACCGTTGATTTGTCATTGTGTTCACATGCTCAACAGAAATGACTGGCCTTGTGATTGGCCTTGAAGTTCTTCAGTTCACCGAACTCACCGCTATTTACTGAGTGTAACCACAGATACAGGGACACTGGAGCATTTAAAAAGCCGCGATTCATCAGCGGATCACACATATGTCAACTGATCGATGTGACTTTGAAATTCACCAGTGTCCCTGTGTCTGTGATTACACTCAGTAAGCATCAGTGAGTTCGGTGAACTGTGGACCTTCACAGCCAATCACAATTATTTTTGTTGAACAACACTCAAATATTAGCGGGAAATGAATATTTTTTTAATTTTTATATCGATTGGTACCAAATTTCAGTATTGTGACAACCCTAAATTATAAACATTTAATATTGTCAGTGTTCATCAATTTTTGCTAAATATTTACTTCATTCTTTGAGTAGAAACTTCAAAAGGTCAGCATTTGTTTTAAAAATGGAAATCTTTTGTGATATAAATGTCCTAACTGTATGTTTTTGTTAAATGTA
Organism: Danio rerio; assembly: GCF_052040795.2. NCBI lineage: Eukaryota > Metazoa > Chordata > Actinopteri > Cypriniformes > Danionidae > Danio > Danio rerio. Next base: position 28,521,036 of record NC_141037.1, read on the forward strand.
ATATGTCTTTGATGAATAAAAGATCTAGTCTACAAGACAGCAGCTTTAGCTTTTCGGAATAAAGCCAACTTTAGTTTTTCCAGATGTGTGAGAAGTTATCAAGGTAACTCGATATGCTAGTTGTAGAAAATGTGCCATAATCCACAGTCGGCCTCATTCAGTCGAGAATATGAAATGAACTGGGTCGTGCTGTTCTGATTTTGAGGTGTTGTGGGAGATCTTTTATTGTCACAGACGTGTTGAGTTCAGTGCATTTCATCTGTGCAAGATCTGACTGCCACGCTCCAACATCTTCTTTTCTTCTCAAGAGTCTTTATTTCTCACTGTGAATCATGCTCCTTCATCTGTATATTTCGACTCAGACACTCACACTTTTCCTCGCGTGCTGCAGTGATGTGTTAAATGAGTTTGAAAGCAGAGCTTGTTGAATGCGTATTGTGTATTTTATTTAAGATGTCACAAAAGAATGTCAATTTTGTTTTTATTTCTTGCTAAGGTCATTTTCATATGGAAGAAATTGATTCTGATTTGATTTGAATTTGAATTAGAACTTTTATTTCTCATTTTAAATTCTACAAAAAACCAAGATCAAAAATCTTCCACAGCTTACAAATGTTCACTTATAAAATTATATTGTATTACATTACATTATGTGAAAATATTTATGTATTTGTTTTTACACAGAGTATGGACATTCCTTGGTACATTTAAACTCCTTTTTTTTTTAAATCATAAATAGTCACTAGTGGAATTATCATCTAAATTGTGCAACAAAACATACCCGGGGCAACATGGTTTACGTTTCACAAAAAAGTAGACCGAGGCACTTATTTTCAATCAGCCTGGGCTGGAATTGTTTATGACTTTCCAAAAAATTCCTTTATCATGAATCCTCTCAATATACAGATGTATATGCATTGTAGGTGTTCTTAGTAGACAAATTGAATCAACTAATGTGACAAAAACACTCAAGCACGAAGGTCAGAATCGGCCTACAGCTGAAGAAATCCCCATCTACAGTCTGTGTTTGCTCTACAGTAGCTTGCGTCGACATGTTTTTGTGTAGTGGAGCGGTTTGGCTCTGTGTCCATTCATATTGTTGCTGATCCAAGATGTGCTATGTGTGTGTGTTGACACCTGCACACACTCAAACTGAGTCACTTCAGACACGTTTCAGCACGACCGACTCTGCACACACAGCGAAAATCTGATCTGCTCTTTATTCTGCTCTTACACACATTTTTTTCTTCGTCTTTCTGTCAGGTCATTTGAACCATCCGTGTTGTGTCTCACTCTTTATGTTGAGTTCTTTTAATAGGCTGGCATCTATTCCTCTGTTATGCACTGCGGCAAATTTCATTGGCACATTACGGCCCATCATGAGCGCAGAGCGAGGATTTCTGGCTCTCTCGCATTGGAATGACATCATCCTGTGTGACGTCACAGCAGTGTGCTCAGTGCTGTGTTTGTGTCTGACTGCAGTTGAGTGAACTGATCCGATGTCTGTGCAAACAGATTTCTCATTCCTACTGACACTCGCGTTTCTCATTTTAGCACGTTTTCTTCATTAACAGTTGATTTGGGGAGAGAATGAGTTTTGAAGACAGATAGATGAAGAGGGAGTAAAGCTACACTATAGTTTTAGGATGGAAAAAATAGCTTTTTGTGGACTGTTTTAGAGTTTTGTGGATAATATTATGAATGTTATTGTTAATTTTCTCTTTTAATATGAGCATGTGTCGATTAGGGCTGCACAATATTGGAAAAATCTGACAATGTAATTTCATAAGATGATTTGAATGGCTCTATTTGGGAATATTTAATTAATTTAGATCAACTTAGACCATCAATTCTTTTTCTGTTCAGTGCATATGCATTAAAATCCGATAAATTACAAGCATATGTAAATATGACAGAATTACTATATATATATATATATATATATATATATATATATATATATATATATATATATATATATATATATATATATATATATATATATAAAGTAAAATAGACAGTGCTTCATGGATTTCTGGAAAGACTAACAGCATCCAGGTGGAGAAATTGAACAGTCAAACTTTAAATAGCTTGGTCATTATTATATAAATAATTTTAAAACAATAATAATTAATTATATCTTTATATTCTTTTGATATTTAATAACTAATCTAATCATGCGGCTATTGCAGAGACTCACATTGCAATATCGATGCTCAACTGTTGTTCAGCCCTAGTTTGGATTGATCATTATATGTGGACCTTTTATTGTTTACCTTCTTTAACATTGCAGATATTGAAGTAATATTATTGTTATTATTTATATTGTACTTATTGAGTCCACAAATCTAACCTATGGTTCCTCTAGTTTTGTGTCGTCAATGCCAAGATGATTGGTTTGATTACTATTGAACATCCAAAATTCATGAACTATATCCTTTGTTTGGACTTGGTAACTTTTTAATTTTTCTAGTAGAGCTGCACAATATATAGTTTCAGCATGTGCACATCTGCAATAGTCGCATGGCAGGATCTGCAATGTATGGATTATATATATATATATATATGGACAAAATTTGTGGAGTTACTTCAAAGTTTAACCATAATGGAGTAAAAGTTTATCGTTTGCACAAGTTTTTAGGCGGTATGAGAGTTGAAAACATTCAGACACGAGCAATTTTACCATATGTAGATTTAATACAACCTTTATTGAAGTATTTAAAGAGTAAAGTCTTTGCACTGTTATTTTACGTTTGATTTTACTTTTTGAAATTCTGCACCTGAATATGATTTCACTATACCCTGAAAACCATAAAGCACTGCTTATTTCACATTTATATTTGACAAGTTCAGATGCAAAAGCCATTAAATGTCACTTTCTCCAAAAATGAGCTAATGACACGTAGAACATGTCCAACAAATATTTTTGCTTCAAATCATCTAAATTCCAGCGTCAGCACATTCAGATATAACAGATTGTTTGCAAAAGCTTCTAAACGCCACTTGCCTTTAACAGCATAAGCTGCTATGTCCTGAGAACCAATCAGAAGGCGCAAATCGAATCATGTTTTCAATGTAATGGCGCACTGATACTCCGGCTTTTATGAAGAGACTCCTGTTTTTATTCCGCTTCCGATTTACGTATTTTGTATTACACAGAAATACAAAATATCTTTTTTAATATTGCGCATCCCTGTTTTACAGTATTTTATTCTTTACTATTGTTAAAAACTGTTATGCTGCTAAATATTTATAGGAATAGGAAGAACACTGCAAATTAGAAAGTACATTTTTGTCTTCCCTGTGTCTTTTAATTTTCGTTGATGAATAAAAATATTAATTTTTTGGGTGAAAATAAAAAATATCTCTAACGCTAAACTTTTGAACAATACTGTGAGTTACAGTAAAGTTCACATTAAAAAATATGAATGAATAAGTGACTTATGAAAACTGTAATAAAAATTGAATTTTTCTTTTCCGCTTAGTCCCTTCATTAATCTGGGGTCACCACAGTGGAATGAACTGCCAACTTATCCAGCATATTTTTTAACGCAGCAGATGCCCTTCCAGCTGCAACCCATCACTGGGAAACATCCATAGACACTCACGCACATGTTCACTATGGACAATTTAGCTTACCCAATTCACCTACAGCACATGCCTATAGGCTTGTGGGGGGAAACCGGAGCACCCAGAGGAAACCCACGCAAACATGCAAACTCCAAACAGTTATGCTAACTGACCCAGCCAGGACTCAAACCAGTGACCAGTGACTCCTTGCTGTGAGGTGATCGTGCTACCCACTGCACCACTGTGACGCCTCTATTCAGTCTTTGTTTTTACTAAATTATTCTCTACATTTGATTGGAAACAAGACATATTCACTCCTTCCCTGATGTGTAAAAGAAAGGTTTGTGTGTGTCCACATCCTGTTTGAAGCCATAATTGTTCACTATTCATGGTGATTCATCCAGACATCTAAATCAATGCAATAAAGACAATCATCCAGCTATTGATGTCCACAAAGCAAAAGAAACACGCTCTTGCTTGATCATTTCCTCTCTTCAATTGCCTAGTTATCTCTTATGTTTTTTCGCCCATATCCTCATGCGCTATTTTAATATTCCCTTTTAAAGGTATTTTGTGATATTAGTTTATGTCACAGCTCTCTTTTGATGAAATATTAATATGTTTATGCAGAGATTTCTTATGTGAATTCATCCTCAGCTGGACTGCTGCAGGGGGAAAAAAAGAAAAACACACAAATCCAGCCCCGTCAGCTACTGATGGCTCAGCCTGCAGTGTTTTTAGGCTAATAGACCTTAAATAGATTTCACGTTGATTATCCACTTAATCTGTTTGATCTGGTGTAACTTCTGTTTGTCTGGTCAAATTTGTAGGACAGTGATTGAATCTGTCAAGTTACAGTCTATCATTTCCCATTAGAAAAGCAGTTTAGCAACTTCAGCCAGAAAATAAAATATTAGTCTGAAGTTTTTGTTTGTCTTTTGTAGACCATAAAAAGTGTTCAACAGATTGTTTAGGTTGCTATACACTTAGGGTGGTTTCACACCTATATAGATCGATTGTTTTGTTTTGTTTTGTTTTGTTTTGTTATGCCTTAAAAGCTTTACTGTGATATAGCCTGGTTCGTTGGATCATATTGCTTTTTTTGGTACAATAGAACTGCTCATTTCAAGCGAGCTGAGACTACCTCGTTCAGGCAATCTTGGACCGATTGTTTTGATGCCGATTTGAGCCCGATTGCAGTGTTCACATATGCCCAAAAGAACTGAGCTAAGGGATCAAACATGCCATGTTCCAAAACAAATGTCTAGCTGTGAAAGCACACTTAATATCCAGGTTGAGGTATTTCGGCAAATGATATCTTCAACTTTAACCTGTTTCTCACATGAATTTAATATACGGCTTTTGAAAATTTGCAGTGATGCTGATATTTGTGCTCCGATCAGAGTTTTTGCAGCAGATATCAACTTCAGATTTTTATTCACCATAATATAAATCCTGATTATTCAGTTTTATTTAACTTGTATTTAAGCTGAATTCTCTGTTAATTGTCATGGTTAACTTGTTTTTAGTTTTCAGCAAACTCTGACATTTTCAGCAGTGCCTGACCTAACACTCCTGATTGGCTGTTGCAACAGAAACGCATGTAAATGATTAGTAATGCTTAGCACTCCAGAAAAATCATGAAAAGATGATGAACTGAAGCAATGCTGAAAACATACACTACAGGTTTAAAGTTTGGGGTCAGCACGATTTTTAAAATACGCTTCTCCTGCTCACCAATGCTGCAATTATTTAATCAAAAATACCGTAGAAATTGTTAAATGTTATCGCACTATAAAATAACTGTTCAAAAGTAGTTTATCATTTATTCCAGTGATTTTAAAGATTATTTTTCTGCTTCATTACTCCAGTCCTCAGAGTCACTTGATCCTTCAGAAATCACTCTAATAATAATTACTATTGTTGTTATTATTATGATTATTATGATTTTTTTATTAATGGTAATACTAATAGTAATAAAAAGCAATAATGACAGGAGTAATCATTTTATTTGAAACTACAAACAAGTAAGTGAGAATTATTAGCCCCCCTTTGATTTTATTTTTTTTAAATATTTCCCAAATAATGTTTAACAGAGCAAGGAAGTTTTCACAGTATTTCGGATGATTTTTTTCTTTTGGAGATAGTCTTTTTTGTTTTATTACGGCTAGAATAAAAGCAGATTTTATTTTTTTAAACAATTTTAAGGACAAAATTGTTAGCCTTTTTAAGCTGAATTTTTTTTTTCATTAATCTACGGAATAAATCATCGCTATACAATAACTTGCCTAATTACCCTAACCTGCCTAGTTAACCTAATTAACCTAGTTAATCCTTTAAATGTCACTTTAAGTTGTATAGAAGAGTCTTGAAAAATATTATTTACTGTCATCCTGGCAAAGATAAAATAAATCAGTTATTAAAAAGTGAAATGAGTTATTTTAAAATATTATGTTTAGAAATGTGTTGAAAAAAATATTCTCTTTAAACAGAAATTGGGTAAAAAATAAACCGGGGCTAATAATTCGGACTTCAACTGTACAATAAGAAAGCAGTTGTATGCAATAAACATTTAACAGGTTAAACTTTTTTTGAATTTAATAAATGTGTCCTTGATCAACAGAAAATTTTTCTAAAAAAAAAAAAACATGAAAAAAAAACTGACCCCAAATTTTTGACCAGTAGTGTAATTTAATTTTCCATGAGTCAACGCAGAATTAAGTCAACTAATTGTTTTTAAGTGATTTATTATTTAATAATATTGTAACACTACTTTTTTCATGCTTTCACTAAAATAACAACCTCATAGCATAAGACAAAATTGTCTCATAATTCAAAATTGCCTGACTCACCTCAGAAATGCTATTGATTTTTTTTCAAATCTCAGTAACAAAAGCATGATGCATGAACACCTGAAGATGAAACATACAGTACAGGGGCTATTATGGATGATGGACTGCTAGAGAAGGCAAAGCCAACGCAGATGTTTTTGTAAATTAGCTTCGCCTTTGTAAGCCAAAGCTTCTAAAGAGAAGTTGTTGGTATGCTGTGTTTTAAAATGAATGAATGTTTAAGAAAACACATTCTAAGGTAGGAGACCTACTGCTCTGCATATTTTGTATGCTTGTCCCATCACTACAGATACTATGACCTAGTTTGACAACGGATTCATGCACTTTTGGAAGCTTGAAAATAAGTCACCAACGACATTACACAGCATGCAAGAGCCAGGATAAACATTTTAAATTACTCTGACTGTGTTCATCTGTCAGAAAAAAGTTATGTAGACAGAGTATGGCTTGAGGATGAGTAAATTATGGGGTAATTTTCATTTTTGGGTGAACCATTCATTTTAATGACTTTATTGGTTTGTTAATTATTAAGCATTTTTATCAATCTGGCAGCTGTTTGGTTACAAGGTCTCTTGTTATAATCCTATTTCTCATCACACGGCTTTAATAGCAGCTGTCATTGTTTTGTTTTGGTCTACTCTTACAGTAATTCATGCGCATTTGTAATGTGAGAGGTTTGTGTTCGTTAGCTTTTGCTGTTCGATGTTAGATGGTTGTTTTTATTTGTTTTCGGCTGCAGCAGATTCATGCAGGACAGATGGCGTATGGAGGCAGAAATAGATTCAGACGTCTGTAGGTGTTGAAGCTAGATTTTTAAACCGCTTTTTTTTTTTTTTTTTTACTTCACAGCTGTCTGGCCCGAAGCTGAACTTCCTCGTGACCCTGCTGTCACTATCGGACAGAAGCAGCAAACAGATCTGTGCTCCGAGGCTCAAGGGTTCCTGCTGTGCGTCTTGGCCTCGCAGAGCTTTAGTTCAGTCAACAGAATGCTGTTTATTTGTCAGACGCTGTTTTGTGGGTCTCGTTAGGGTTGTTTTATGGTGTTCGTGGTTGCTGTGAGTTTCCAGTTTATTTTCAAAGGGAAAGAGGACAGAGGCAAAACAGAGGCGGTGCAGAAAATTAATGGCTTGCGCAGAAAAGTCATGGTGTTTACATGCATGACTGCTAGTGAAGCAATAAAAATATTTGCTTTTCAAGGCTGACCCATATCTCTGACCTGTACCAGTGCAACTGCAGATTTTGTGTGCGATATATTTATGCGGGAAAAATAACACGTTTTTATAGAGATATAAGTAGCTTCTAACATTATTTTTGTACGTTTGTTTTGCTATCACTTACCTAATACTCAAAACAACACTGTAAAACATACGTCTCAAACTCGATTCCTGGAGGGCCTCAGCTCTGCACAGTTTTGCACAGCTGATCAAACTTTCAAGACTACTAGAGACTATTAAGCAGGTGAGAGTTGGATTTGTTTGGAGCTAATCTCGATCGAGTTGTAAAAGAATCAAATAGAAGCTTCTAGTTAATCGTTTGGAAAAGTGGCAGAGAGTAGATTTTTCTGATGAATCATCTGTTGGACTACATCCGAAGCCCAGCCCAGTCACCAGACATGAACATTAATGAGCATGTCTGGAGTAAGATAAAGAAAGAGGCATTGAAGATGAATCCAAAAATCTTGATTAACTCTGAAAGTCCTGCAAGAACGCTTTCTTTGCCATTCCAGATGACTTAGTTAAGTTATTTGAGTCATTGCAGAGATGTATGGATGCAGTCCTCCAAGCTCATGGGAGTCATACACTATATTTTAATTTTTTCCCCACTGCACCATGACTTTATATTCTATACTGCACATTATTTCTGTTATGTGACAAGACTTTTGTCTAGCAAAGTCAGACCTTGTTGTCTTAATCAAATACAGTTAAAAATCAAGGCATGATCATATTTTATTTTGGTAAAATATGCGTAATCTAGAGGCCTTTGCCTTTCATATAAGCCACTTCTGATGCCAATTGCTCAACTAGAAGTTAAGTTATTATTTGTTTTTCCTAAAACTTGGACAAGACAAGACTTTTTTCAGGTAGTGGATTTTAAACTTCAACTGTTGTTGTTGTTGTTTGCCGTAAAAATGTGTGGCTAACAAAGATAATAATATAACTGAAATGTGCATCTTCAGTCCAAATAACCTTCAGTACTAAGTACCAAGTTTATGCACATGAAGATAAAGCCACCTGGACAATTGAAATAACGCAATAAATATAAAAAAATTTAGAGAATAAAAATTAAAAAATTTTGAGAATGTATTAAAAAAAAAACAATAACACATTATAATTACTGTTTTTTTACTGTCTTTATTAAAAATGTACAGTAAAGTTACATATATTTCAGGGTTAAAACATTTAATTTTTTTAAAAAGTGGTTGATAAGATAATTTACAGTTTTTTGTAGCATTTTTAATTTTACAAACACTTCTAACATTTCACATTTTAAAACTCTTATTCAAAGAAGATTTGACTCTATTTCCACATATGTCCATAACTTTGTGATATTCACCAGATATTAATTACAGTATATCAATACTTTATTATTTAGTGGATTTTTCACCTTTACACTTTCACTTTTTTCAGTTTTATTTACACTAATGAAGCAACAATTTTTTTTGTAACGGCACCATATTAAAGAGTAAAAAAGTTTGAAAATAATTAGAAAGTTAAGACAAAGCACAAAGACCAGCAGGTGTCCTGTACGTTTTTAGAGAATGTCCAGCATCCACAGAAACAGAAAGATCAAACTTGAGATTTAAGAATCTGCCCACAATACATTGTGCTTTGGACATGAATTTGATTAGAACTACAAACGCGACGCGAGTGATAAATGTAAATAAACTACAAAACATGGTGAACATGTGAGACCAACTGTCAAGTAGAGAGGCTTTGGTAAAGATATTTGTATGACTGTTAAGTAATATCTAGCCCGCTGGAAAATATTTAAATCACGATTTCTGTGTTTTAGTTCATCTGCAACAACGTTAACTTATATAAAGACATGTTTGGACATTAACGTCTGAATGAACAATTATCAAAAGACCTGAGGAGACTTCTCTGCATGAAAGACTCGCGAATGGGAGATTATCCTGCTGCTGCTTCTCCAATAAGGTTGGAAATTAAATATGCCAGAAATGTGAATGATGTGTGGATGACTGACAGGGCTCATAACTAAGCAACACAACAATCTGTTAATAAGGAAGTAGAATGTCCCAAATCTTGCATAATCTTCTGTTAAACACTCAACAGTATATACTTTTCCTTCACACAAAAAATACATACTTTTAGTATAAGCATGCGAATTGGGACGCAGCAATAGTTTTTCTCTTTTGTAACCACTATAAAACTATGAACAGTCAAAAAATACTATATAAGAAACGTTAATTAAACTGCTTTAGTCAGTGATTCTGACCACACATAACCTTTTTCGGCAGGCAAAATTTCTAAATTGACTCCTCTTCATGTTCTTAAAAAACTGTGTGGTGTTCTTTCTTCTGTGAAACACAAACTGACAAGTGTGATGACGGAAGTTTCTCTTTTGGGGTGAACTGTTCCTTTAAGGTTTCCTCTCCAGCTTAGTCTCTCGCTTATTTCTTGTCATGTTAAAGTGACGAGCACACTGTACTGCGGCAGTGTTTTAACTCACACACAACTCCGTTCCATTCATCAGCAGGCCTGGAGAAATGAGAAAAGTCAGCCAGGCTTGAAGATGCCCGCCTGTACTTCACATCCATCAATTGTTTGACCGCTCTGGCTGACCTTCAGACACTCATATCAGGTGTGAGCATGTCGCCATTTATCTCCAGCCGTGCTCTTAAACTACTGGCCTTTCTGCGAACACATGCGCCTTTCACTGCTCTACAAAGTCCAGATCATCTCCTACTTCTGTTCTCAAATCAGCCTGGTCAGAGCTGAGGGTTTGAGCGGATTAATCATTAGCCTTTATTGCCTTTGTCTGTGCCGAAGGTGCATTCGACCCGCTGCAAACTTAATTGCAGCCGAAATTGTTTGAGTTATTGGTCATCGTTATAAAGTTGTGCTTTGGTCGACAATGGCTCGCCTTGCTGGCTGTGTAGATTCAGCTAAAGTCAATATCGCGGTGAGTCACAGAATCGACTCTGATGTGTCTGTATGCTGTAAATCTCACCCACTCCACACAACATAAATGACATTTAGGACAATGATAGTATTGATCCACAACTCTTTGCAGACTCTGAATTCAACTCCCCCTCATATGTACCCGATTACCCTGCGCACCCTGTACTCCCGACCATATTCAAAGCCTGTAGAGAGTTATTGATCAAGTTTTGCCTTTCAAGCTAGCACATTTTCATCAAGAAAGGAAGTCTACAGGTTTGTAAAGGAATTGATATTGCATTTTTGTATCAAAATTTATTTAAAAAAAGAAAAAAATATTGTTATTATTGATGATGTAATTAGATTTCAGAAATTCCACTTTTAAATATTAATGAATTTATAAATTAGCCTGAAATTCTGTGCATATCATTATGTACTCAAATTTGGCCAAAATGAAAATCAAACACAAAATCTAAAAATTAAAACCATTTCAAACTATTGATAAAATGTAAGTTACTAGAAAATTGACATGAAGAATAATAATTTCAAACATGTTTAAATGTTCAAATTCTTCCCAACATAAATCTTAATACAATTTTTTAGTCAATGTAAAAACGTCCATTGCTTTACCTTTATTACTTTATTTTAAGAGTTACTATATAAACAAGAGCCAATAATAATCATAATAATAATTATATATATATATATAATCTTCTCTCTATTTCTTATCTCATTTTAAAGGGGTGATCCACTACGATATTATATTTTAAACTTTTGTTCAACTTTAATGTAGCTGTGTGAACATACATGAACAACATCTTTGAATGTAATATGCTCTAAGTTCAATGCAAAGGGAGACATTAGCTGCGTCTCAAATGGCACACTATACACTATGCACTCATGCACTATGTTTTATGGAACACTAATTTTTTTTTAAGAAGCGGAAAATTCAAACCATTTCCCTGATGACATTTGACAGTTGCCAAATCAGTGAAATAAATGACCAAACTATCAAATAATACTTGCCATGAGTATAAACACATTCACCATCGGGAGGCGCTATAATCACTCTTGTAGGAGAATTTTGCTTTCACCATCCAAAATAAATAAAGGTACCCAACATGTGCCCGATAGCTCCGCCCCTTCCGCTACATGAGCAAACCTGCGGTTGTTGAGTGTGTGAAGAGTCCATCATTACCCACTTCATTTTAGCGGCTGAATGAGTGCATCATCCGAGTAATTAAAATGCACTTATTATTTTTTTAGAGTTTTCAGTGTGAACGCACTACTTACACTATTTATTCTACAAAATGGCATAGAATAGTGCATAAGTATGCGATTTGGGATGCAACTATTGGCTTTTACGGAGTTACCTTAGCAAAGCGACAGCGAAAGAAGATTGAGGACTACAAAAAAAAACATCCGGGTTAACGAAATCACACGCTTCCGGTTACACACATTTACCACGTGCATACACCCCATGCCGCAAAGAGGCGTAGCCAGAGGCGCTGTCATGCTGTAATGTAATGATATCAGAGAAAGCTAAAATGCCATCCAAATGCAGGTATTTCCAAAGAGCTTTTTATGTTTCTGTTATTTGGGCTTAAAAAGGGCACGACACAAAGAGAGAAGGGCTTACAGTTTATTTTAATTATGCTCCAGAGAATTATAATAAATGTATAACAAGCATTTGACAAAGGACAGCTTTCAGAATCTCTCCATGTTCAGTGCTGGATTCAGCTAAAAGCTCCTCAAAGAAAGAGCAGCTCCAACCATAATAGATGAAGCTGTAGATTGTGAGCCACAACCTTTAAGTATTTTTATTTGTTTCAATTTAATAATTACATGCACAGTGTCTAGCCTAACGGTATGTTGTAGTCAGCGGCATGTAAACAGCGGGAAAATGCTGTTTGGCACCATTAACAATTTAGCTACAAATTCATATTTATCCGTCAAACCCCTGTAAACACCCACAATCTTCAGCAGTGCTGCAGTGTCTCTATATGAAGATGCTTATTGTGCATTCTACTTCTCAAATAATGAGCTCGCAATATATCAGTATCAATTCATTGATTGTTTTTGGATTCAATAGTTACTTATTGGTTGGTTCTGAACCAGTTACTGAATAGTTCAATCAATTACTGATTGTTGTTTATTTAGTGTTACATTTAATTTTTTTAACATTACTAACTTACATAACTTACATTACTTAGATTACCTATCTCATGGGATTTATCCTAAAGAAAAAAATGTGTTGATTTTTTTTTTTCATAATGTACATTATAATGTGATGAATACACTTTATTGTAGCATACTGTTTAATTTGACTTGTAATTGCAATATCTACTTGTAATTTTAATTGTAACATTGCTTTTTATTTTTAATATACCAATTACTATTTTCAGAATTTAATTTCGTCTTGTGAATATCAGCATTTTCCTCAGTGGCGTGTAGAATCTGATTAAGGTTTTATGTCACAGTAGAGCTGTAACTCCCCTCAGAGCTGTGCACAGCCAGTGATTCATGAGCTCTTGCCCTGTTTTATTGCTTAATTGTCCAGCCAGCTGGGACAGACAGTTATTGGGTGCCCTCAGAGGTAATTTTGCATCCACATGAGAGCCTGGAGGAGGCAGTGATGGTGTGTTTGGGGTCTGCGCACGTGGTGTAAGGTGTCCTGGCTTGAGCAGGCCTTAGCAGAGCACACTTTATAAATTAATGAGCTGTGTTCTTGTGCTGGAGGTCATTTATCTCCGAGACTGTGTATGTGTATGTGTGTGTGTGTGTGTGTGTGTGTGTGTGTGTGTGTGTGTGTGTCTTTAAACTGTTCTGTCTGGGTTTGTACGCAAGAATACGTCACATATTTAGATATGTCTGTTTAAAATCAGAGGGTGACGCAGGTATTAAGGTCGTCTGGTTTTTCCTTTTGCACAGGTGTAACAGACAACATCTTTGTGTGCTTACATAACGCTTAAAGGGATTTTTCACCCAAAAATTTTAATTCTGTAATTATATATTCACCCCTAACTTGTTTCAAACCACTTTGACTTGGTCTGTTGAACACAAAAGAAGATATTTTGAAGAATGTTTGAAACTGGTAACCTTTGACGTCCATCATTTTTGTTTTTTTCTAGTATGTTTGTCATTCATATTTTTCAAAACATCTTCCTTTGTGTTCAACATAAGAAACTCTAACTACTCAAGTGTGAGTAAATGTTCCATTTAACTAGATCATGTTTGTTCTGATGTGGTGTGTTATCTGTTTGAAACTGACTACATGTTTTATGTGTATAATTTATGTAAATGACTATACGTGCATATTGTTATATGAAGCCCTCAGATGCTCCCGTGTCTCTCGTCTTCAACCCTGACTGCAGTTTCCATGGTTATGCTGCTCATCCTCTATTCTGTGATGACTCTTATTATTTTCTGACACTCCCCACGGGACTAATCTTCCATTCACACCTGACCCGAGCAACTCATTCACAAACCTCACACGCTACATCCTACAGATGGGCTTCTGTCATCGCAAGAAGTGGTGAAATTACTGAATTACTCATTAAAGCATGATTGAAATGTTGTGTGGTGCTCCTCCTCTGACATAGTGAAAAAGTATACTGGACTTTGTAGATTGAAGTAATAGTTTCTTCAAAAACATTTCTACTTTTACTTTTTTTTTTTCTTTTTTCGCTGGGTGATATGCATTTCACCTGGTGTGGAATATGTGAAAGCTATTTATAAGTGTCACACTTCCTGATGCCAGCAGGTGGCGCTGTGACTAACTGAATTTTAGCTTTTAGATGTGTCCAGGCTAGGACTTTTATCAAACTTAAAGTTTGGAGCAGACTGGAAAGTGTATAAATTAATCAGCTGTGCATTATTTTGTGATAATTTAATGGACGGAAGTAGGGCTGCAAGACTAATCGAAAAAAGATTGCAATCTTGATTTGACCCTGCACATGATGTTAATTCAGCATTTTTACAGTTCCGGCAATTCTATTTTCTAGTTTAGGAGAAGAATAAAGGCAGTTGTATAAGGCTTCATATTGTTTTAAATGCCAAAATAGTGTTAAAATACCTCCAAATAGTGTTAAAAGTGTCACATACTGTATTTACAAGGAATAATTCACCCAAAAATGTCAGTTTTTGTCTTAATATAATGATGTATTCGCGGCTGCGAAATCACACGTGAGCTCACGCACTTTGTTTCTTATTGAGAGGGGGTGTGCGCAATCGATGTCTAATTTAGTGAACAGAGCCTGCATAGGCTGTGAATGTTGTTAACAGGTAAGAAAGTTGTAAATAATGTTCAGTTTGTTGCACAGACTGTTTTTTTCCTCTTTCTTTCATAGCTACCACAGTGTTATGCATGAAAATAAATGTTTTATAGTGTCAGTTTACCTACTCTGGCCTATATAATGTTGAAATAAATGCAAGAGGGAATCTGATAATGGCAAATGTTTCATTTTACCAGTGAAAATGGTCTACTAATGTTGTCAACGACAGATAGCAAGTTGTTGTCTCTTCAGAATGATGAATAGTTGAATTCTGATGCATGACTTTACTATGTGTTATTGACCAGGACAAATTTAAAGTCTGCTCAAGTCCACCATTCCAAGTCTATTCAAAATGTATCATTTTAACCAACATTAGACCTACACACATGCTTAATATTATTGTTGTTTTACCATATGATTGAGAATAACAATAATACTAATAGTCTACTCGTATTAATCTTTATTCTATACCTACAGAATCGTAAGAAATTTGTAATCTTGATTTCTAACTAAAAAAATTGTGATTCTTGTTTTAGCCAGAATCGTGCAGCTTTAGACTGGAGTCAATACTACTGCTACTGCTCCACACCTAAAGCTATTGGTCAGATGTTCTCTTTTCAGACATTTTTTGTTAGGTTTCTGTCCTTAAATCTCTCTCTGTCCTAAAATTCATTTCTTTTGTTTTTAGCTGTGAAGTATTTAAACTCATTCACCAAAGTAATATGGAACTTCAGTGCAGTCAAGACCTACCACCAAAAACTTTAGTTGTAAATTTTTTTTCTTTGAAAATAAAAATAACTGCACACTTTAGGGCGTACTCACACTAAATACAGTTGCCTTGAACCATGCCGAAAGTGCGAATTTTTTATTTTTTTTTCCCTCCTTCCCCTGACGGCCTGCACTCACACTGCATTTTGCCTTCTGAATGAGAGCACGCCCTATTCATACGGGGCTTCAGCGTCAATGTTTGACAGAGGGTGTTCCTGAAGTTGGGACTAACGCAATTGTCACAGCAGCGTCAGCCAATGAAATTAGTCAGCAATCGACTTCTGTCTGAGCTGGTGTATTGGCATAAAGTGATCTGATTGGCTGACAAGTACATTGGCGCTTGAAAAGTTGAGAAAGTCCCAAGTTCTGCAGCGAGTAACACCACTGAAGCAGCGCCGATGGATCCACAATGCAATTCGGCAACGCCTGACGTCACCCATTCAAAGTGAATGGGAAGCGTTGACGCCCCATGTGAATGGAGCATTACATCATCGATGATGCGACTGTTCAGTTTAACAGAAGATTAACGCTCTTGATAGGCACAGTGGAGATTGCTTGAGTTATATCGCTTTAGTGATTTGGGATGCAGTGACACGCAGTCAAATATTTTGCTGAACAGATCTATTATTTCTGACACTCATAAGTTATCAGAAAAGCTCTCGTGCTGCAGGTATTAGGAGGTTTGCTGAAGGTGCAGCTGACATGCAGTGAAGGGTTTGTGTCTTCAGTTAACAATACCAGTTTACGTTCATTAAAAAGTAAGAATCATTAGTAAATCCATATGAAACAGTCTTCAGTTTCAGGCTCAGGTGCACTTTGCACTAGCCCAAGGCGGTTTGGATAGGGTTTGTAATACACATTGGAAATTTGATTGTTTGTAAATGTTCAAAAGGAAGAAAAAAAAATCCATTCATCTGTCCAGAAAGACAGATGTTTTAGCTGTAATTTTAGTTTTGGCATCTTAACACTTTTGTATCTGCTTAAGTGCAGTTCTTGTGCTGAATCTTTATTGGGAATCTTCATCTTAATGGACCCTTTCCCACAATAGCAACTCGCTCAAGAGCGTCTCAAGTGCAATTACCAGGAAGATTCATTGTAGTTTCTTTCTTCTTTCTAGATCTCTGCTTTCTTTCTCTCTCTCTCTCCCTCTCTCTCTCTCCCCCCTCTCTCTCTCTCTCTCTCACACACACACACACACACACACACTCACTGCTTTCTTTTTTCCTCTTTCCCCTGTTTCCCATTTCTCTTAGCTCCTGAGCAGCAATTTGCCTTGAACTTACAGGGGTCATGATCTCAACTTTGTCCTGAAGAAATGTTTAATATAATAGGAATCTGATCAGGGCTTTATGTTTGAATTTAAAATGGTGCCCAAGTCAATGAGGTCAAACAAAGACCCTCTGATATGTGACTCAATCACAGAACTGTTCAAGTATTCTGATGTAATTATGAAGAACATTGCTTCCCCGATTTAAATGTCCGCACATTAACAGAACAGATTTGAGGAACAAAATGAAACGATGTGTTGAAGTCATTGTAGATCATGAATATTTACATTTTTGGAAATATGGTCTAATTCTTCATTGTGGTTTAAGCAGTAATTAGAATAAATTATTATTCAGGGTAGTAGTCACAGTGCTCCTTAAAGATTTTTTAGCATTGTTTAAGGAAGAGCCTAATAGAGTAATCAGCCATTCCACTGTTTTTTATTATTATTATTATTTTTTTTTTAAGAAACGGCATATATTAAGGCCCTCCAGACTTGACATGACTCACTCTGAACTCTCTGAATTTATTTGCATTTTAACAGCCTATTATATTTCAGTGTTCTGTGTCAGACAGGCTGTTCACTTAAGCAGGAAGGTTAGCATCATTTGCTTTTTCCAGTTGTCACACTTATCTGATTTGCACAAATGCTGCCACTTGATTTCTTCTTCCTTCAAATATGCAAAATAATTACATTTTTAAGTTTTATATGCATCTAAAAATAAAAACCAAAATGTATTTTTCTGAGAATGAATGAATGAAAGAATGAGTAATTCAATAAATGAGTAGTTGCGCATATAAATAAGTACTTTAAGGAATAATTAATTCTTTAATTTAAAAGAAAATTCTTGTATTAAATGGACTTTAATTTTGAAGTTTTATTTGTATAAGTTGTCAAATTATAAAATGTTTAATTGTTTAGATTGTGTAATTTAATTTAGTATACATACTTGTTGATTATTCAAATTTGCTTTACAAAGCAATCTTTTTTGTTGATGTTTTGAGACCAACAAAAGTATTTTCTATTACCATGAATTAGGATTTTTGTTTTACTCTAAGTCTGTGTGTGATCAAATGAGATCTCAGACATTTTTTTCCCTGAACTCTGTACAGCTGGTGAGTTTTCACGCTGTTTCCTAGCTAGGCGCAATGCTCCAAGCAAATCCTCTGTCCACAATCAACATTAACCTGAGATGAAGCGCCGTAAAATCACAGCCAGTCAGAATCTGATTAATGTACGGTTACATGCACTAAGTTTTGTTTTGACTTAAAAATTGCACAGACTACAATAATAAAAAAGTTCCAAAATTAAGTTTTTGTAACATTGCCATAGAAAATCCATATTTGATTCCCATAAGAACCTACCAGTGAAGAGTATCAGCGAACCTACCATTTTGTGTAACATAACAAACGTTTTTATAAACATTCTCTTATGTGGAATGTAAAGTTTCTTCCTGGAACCATTGATGCCAATAAAAAGCTTTGTTTTTAAGAGGGAATAATGTCACTGTAACCTTTGCATGATGTGATATGACAGAACAGTCTTGTGTTTGTGTTGATAGGAGTCTGAATTTGATAACAGGAATGAGTCTCTCCAGTGTATTCAGACCAACTCTTAGGTTTGTTTAATCCTCACTGCTCTATACTTTAGGCCAATAATGTTTAATATTTAATGATTAAAACATGAGTGTGTACATTTTTATACAGAACATATACAAGTAACCATAACCAAATTTCAAATTCACTTGCAGTCACTTGCAATAATTTTATAGTTTCTTTACAGAAGGACTTTTATTTCTTAATGTGAAAAACATTTTATTAATCTAATTAACCTTTTCTTCTTTAATAAACTATTTGAACTAAATTCTGATGGAAAAGGCTGCATGTGCATCTGATTTGGATAACTTGATAAACAGTTATATTTGTCACTGCATGAGTTTGCCATCAGTTTAGTTTATAGGTGTTTCTTTTTATGTCTGACTGAATTTGCTAAAGATTCAATGAAGTTTAGATCAGATAGAAGCACCTTTCCTCTTTTAATACCCATGATATTGTATTGAATCAATTTGATGTATCAGTGATGTAAGAAAAAATACCAAGCAAGTTACTTATGATGCTTTCAAAATCAGTAAAATCATGTCTTTTTCTGTATGTATGTGTGTACCTTACTCCCCTCATTACAGGGACCAAAAACCTGACAAGATGAATAACACTTGTACATTTTGACCTTGTGGGGACTTTTCTTACAAATAAAATATACTGAGAATGTAAAACTGCAGATTGTTTTCTATAAAGGTTGTATTTTAGTGTAGGGTGAGGTACGGTGACAGAAGATCGTTTAAAGTAAAGTAAAAAACAAAAAAGTCTTTTGGAAAATGGTGTGTGTGTGTGTGTATGTGCGAGCGTGTGTGGTCCTGCATGGTATTCATCAAACAATCAATCAATACCAATCATCAAAAAAATAAAAATACCAGTCATTTTTGACAATGTGGGGACATTTGTTGTCCCCCATGAGAAAAACAACTGAATCATTCAGAATAGAATGATTGAAATGAATGAAAAACAGAAAGTTTTTTTATTATTATTATTTTTTTTTAAAAACTTGCAGGTTTTCTCTCAGGATTAGAGTAAGAGAATAATTTGACCAACATTACATCCACAGCAAGTCCCCATTTAACATGAAAACCCAACATTTGTGTGTGTGCGCGATCAGATTGGGTTGCAGCTGACGCAATAATTTTAGTACAAGTAAAAGATCCTTTAGCAGAGTACAAATCTTTTTAAACTACACGTGTATCATGTTTCACTTGCACACCCATTAAAATTTAAATGACCCATACCTGTGCTGCCCTCTAGTGTCTTGTTCTGGCACTGCATCTGCACCCGTTCACTCATAACCCAAAGGAGAACAATGTCTGCCTCTTAGCGACTCTCAAACTATGAAGTGTTCAGCCACTTCATACAGTATATCACCAGCCCAACAACACTGTGCTCAGCTCATTACAATCTCATGTTTATTTGCTCAGTTAATTAGAAGGCTATACATATTCATACGCACTTTCCACTGATCAAAGAGGCTCAAACTGTTCATGTCTGCCAATTAATTATTAAGCCTCTTCCAGCCTTTGGCCAGCTAATTAGCATGACCAGTGTAGATGGCATCCTCTCACACACCAGCTTTATTAAGCCTCTTCCAGCCTTTGGCCAGCTGATTGGCATAACCAGTGTAGATGGCATCCTCTCACACACCAGCTGCACACACGTCTTTACGCTCAACGAGCAGTTCTGTAAATCCAGTGCAACAGGTGGCCACACAAAGAGACACACACATCGCGTGTGGTTCAGCGAGGAGATTCTGAAACACGTGTTGAGCTGTAAATGTTGCGTTCAGATGGTTTTGGAGACTGAAGGGAGTCTGGTGGTTAAGTGGGGTAGGTGTTGACGTGTTGGTTGGGAAGTCATGAAACTTGTCAAGCGCTCAGTGATCTGGTTAGGCTCATGAATATTAATTAGGATGCTTTGACTTAATCTAACCATACACTTAAAAAATGCTGAGTTTTGTGTTGGGATGACATAAAGGAATTAAGTTAATTTACAAGTCTTTACAAATACTAGTGGATTGAACATAAAGCATAAACTGAAGAATAGTTGTTTCAGCTCATTTTAAAGTTGTAGTAAGTAGTTTGAACAAGCAGCAAGCATATTTTTTGAGTGTAATAGATCATAGTAGAATCTACTGTACACTATACACTTTAAAACAAATCTTGCTGCCTTCATCTTTTGAATTTTTGAGTCAAAATAACTTTTCTAGTAACTCAATTTCCTTCAGTTTAGTCTCTATTTCAGAGGTTGCCACAGCGGAATGAACCAACAACTGCAACCCAGTATTGGGAAACACCCATACACACTCATTCACACACACACACACACACACACACACACACACACACACACACACACACAATTTAGTTTATTCAATTTACCTATACCACATGTCTTTGGACTGTGGGGGAAACTGGAGCACCTGGAGGACACCCGCACCAACACAGGGAGAACATGAAAACTCCACACAAAAACGCTAACTGGCTCAACTGGGACTCAAACCAGCGATCAACCACTGAGCTACCGTGCCGCCTTTACATCAATCAAACTGACTAAAAATATTAGGTTTAACTTTGTAAAACTTAAATTAAACTATAGCCTGATTATCTTGTTAAAATAAGTTAAACTAGCATGAACTTTGTTGTCACATTTTTGTCATGTACTTTTTACAGTGTAAATGTTTGGGCTTCTTAAGTATTAGGTTACTGAGTATGTTTGCATGGACACCGATAATACGATTGTAATACGATTAAGACAGTACTCTGAAGAGTCTACATGTAAACAGCTATTTTTGATTATTTTAATCTGATCTAATCGAATTAAGATGTGTGGAGTATGCCGATTTTAGTCGTGTTTTGAAGCACTGTACAGACATGTACACAACTTAATCAAACTATTACTGTCATGTAGGATTTTTGTAACACATATTGTTACAGGATGAACTATACACACACAGATGTTTGACATTATTCTCTGCATCACGAAATGTGGAGGGATTTTCCCCATACAGTGTTTGGTATCAAACTCTATTAAAACAACTTCCAGCAGTTCATACCTGCATGCAAAGTGTATGCAAAGTGAATTATAGTAAACTGCTTGGCAGTCAAGCCCATGTCTTAGAGCAGAGATGCCTAAAGTAGGGCCCACAGGCCAAAGTTGGCCCATTGAAAACCTTTCATTTGGCCCACTATACCATCTGAGAAGAGAGTGAGAACAAAGGACAGGGTTGGAGAGAATGCCTTTCGTCATGTTTAATTTGATGCAACTTTTTTTCATTGTTTTATTGCTGAGATACAAAAAGGCAAATGTTTCAATAACATTTTTTTAAATGTATATACTGTCACTCGACAGATAGCAGACTATGCAGAAGACATCGGCAAGCGAATCATGGCAAAAATTTATGTATCTCCATTAGGGCTGGGTTGATAATGTTGAAATGATATTATATCGAGTCACAAAAAACTTACTGCAACAATGGGAATCTAAAAGTGTTGATATTAGAGATGTGCCTAAAATATGAATACAGCTCAAAATATCTTATGCCATAAGATATGGACCCTCTATTTTTTGTAGCTTTAGTCATTGTTGGGGTACTTTTTTAAATCTGGAAGCATTAACAACTTATATTGAAATATATATTGTTATCGTTCAATATGGAAAATAATTATGGAAATGATTAACTTAGATTCATTATCAAATGTATAAAAGCATATTAGTTACTATGAAGCAATTTTTTCTAGTTATTTTTGAATATTATAAAATTAATTAGGATATTACCCATGACAACTATTACCTTTGGCCTATTAGCCCTAATCAAGTGTGGTTTTTTGGCTCTTCATAAGAAAAAGTTTGGGCATCCCCAGTTTAGACTTTCTAATTTCATGCTGCTTTACCAGTTAAATACACAAACTCTATGCATAGATTAGTTAAATATAACTAGCTGGTTTAGCTGTAGCATTTCTGCTTTAGTATGAAGTAATTGCTTTCGTTTTTGCTTCCCAACACTAATGACATCAGTGTCATTAAATATAGCCTTTAAATTACTGCAGTTGCAGCTGTTTTTAGATGCGCAAGTGCTGGGGATGAAATTAGTCATGGCAAAAATTGGTGGCCACATTAAATGACACAACCGCTAAAGCCATTGGGCCTGTGGAAATGTACCTGTCTAAATGCAAAAGCAGAAACTTGGGAGTGACTTGGGTTGAAATTTTGTTCTGGTCAAAAGTTTCAACATTTCCTACTCTGTGTCCTCATCTGAATATATGAGCCCCTTTCTGCATTTCCCCATTTCTGATGACTCAAGAGGTCTGTGTGTGTGAGAGAGAAAGACTGTGACGGATAGCCTCACTCAAGCCTTTGTCCTCAATGACTTGGGTCAGGGTGGAGATGTGGAGGCATATCTTTCGAACCAAGCCACGGATGCAACAGGTAAGTGTACTTGACATTTACCTGAGGGGTTTGTTTTAGGATGAGAGATGAGAGGAACAGGAAGCACATCATTTTACATGGTGCCCAATGCCCATTCTCTTCTGATGTGGGAGAAGATTAGAGAAAGTCCAGACATCACATTATTATGCTGTTGTATACTTCATATGTGCTGGTCTAAAGTCGTAGGGGTCTTTTTAGAGGGCACGTCCCTAGATGTGTAAGCTGTTTCAGTTTGATTCTAGTGTGTGTGTGTGTGTGTGTGTGACTGAACGCTGGGTTGAACATTTCTGAAACAGGAAACGTCTGGTTTATGATGCAGAAAGCGGCAGCCTGTAGCTATGTGGTTTGCTCAGGCTTGCAAATAATACATTAGGTGTTAAATCCTGTGTGGCTTTACTTTCATATTAATGTTTAGGATTGTCGGATGCTTTCTTTTTATTTCTATTTTAGTTGCACCTAATTGAGAGCATATGGAGACAGATGTGCACACTGCTTTTGCAAAATATTGGTAGCAAAAGTGCATTTTGTTTTCTCTGTTGCTGTTTTTTTTATCATGGTGTTGATATTTTTGAAGCCCAGCAGAAGTTGATACAGATGTAGATGCTCATAAATCTAGAGGCTTCAAATAGATTCCATAACTGTTACATGGTGTTTAAGATGCTAAAGGTCGTTGTTGATTGCACGAGAGAATAATAAAGAACTTTCTCTCTTTTTCTGTCAACCTCAGCTGAAACAGGAAGTTTCGAATTGTTCCTGCTGTCGTATGGCTTTGTTACTGGTGTGTGTTCATTTTGTGATGTCAGCTCCATACACTTTCAACACTGAAAGATCACATTAGCGTCCTTCCTACACAAAACGAAGGACTAATTGACTGAATGGAATCTGTCATTTGATTAAACGTAAATTGTTCCAAGTTAGTTTGGACTGACTAGAATACAAAACGCAAATCTAAAAATGTGTCAGGCGCTGTTTAATTGTGAACAGGTTTAAAGTTGGTAGGTTACAAAAAGATCTATGAAGTTTTCTGAAGTTTATAGTACCATAGTTTAGTGTGAAAACAGACATTTAATGATATTTAATCTTCATTTCCTTACTTTAAGAGACTCATTTACACAAGAGCATAGAAATTTAAGCCTTCAGGGAAATCATCTGTTTTTAATGTATTTGTTTAGCATAGAAAGCTGTTAGCAGATTAGCTTGCACATGTAAACATTAGCAAAGACCTGCTTTATCAGATCATGTAAACTTCCTCCTCTGACATTCTTAATGCTATCTTGCAACTATTACACTAGTTTCAAGTAACGATTAAGATAGCTTTCAATCCAGTTAATGGTGCAAGATCACTGTGCTTGTTTTTGGTTTTATATGTTATTATCTGCATCTGTGAAATTGTTATTGTATTGTGTCCCTGGTGCGTCGTATCTGCGTTTTATGTTGCCGAGTCTACGTTATAAATGAGAACTGGTTCTCAATTGACTTACCTGGTTAAATAAAGGTTATTATATAGCCAAGCTGTGTAGAAAGTGTTGAAAGCTGCTAGCCCTGCCCCTAGATAACAAATGTAAACATTACCCGTTAAAACGTCATTGCTGAAAGAAATCTCTTGACCTCTTCATATACTGTAGCCATTTATCATACACTGTCAGAAAAAATGTGCAAAATTTGTGCCCTAAGAGGTTAAAATGGCTTGTCACTAGGGCTGTACTCTTAAGGGTTCACTTGTTACCCATATTTGCACCTTAGCAGTAGATACCGTCAAAGGACAAATATGTACCTCTGCTGACTAAATTGTATCTTTTTTCTGTGATAAATAATGCTATCTTCCACAGTGACTAAATTAACACCCTTTGATTTTAATTCTATATATTAAAATCTATATATTTCACACACATTCATTTTATTTTATTTTCGGTTTAGTCCCAAGTTATCCAGCATATGTTTTACGCAGCGGATGCCCTTTCAGCTGCAACCAATCTCTGTGAAATATCCATACACAATCATTCACCTGTACTGCATGTCTTTGGACTGTGGGGGAAACCAGAGCACCAGGAGAAACCCACGCAAACACATGGAGAACATGCAAACTCCACACAGAATGCTCAAACCAGCAACCTTCTTGCTGTGAGGTGACAGCACTACCTACTGCACCACTGTAAAAAAAAAATATATATATATATATTTTTTTATAATATATAATATATTAAAAAATATATATATATATATAGAACTGCGTAACCTCTATCAGAATAGTAAAACGTGTTTAACCAACAGTTCCAAACTGTTCCACTAAAAAAAGAAATAAAATAATCATCAAAAAAAAAAAAAAAACTAAGACACTTCTATATACTTTTATTTATACTTATTTATAAATGGTTTAACTAAATTTTTGCGATTTTTTTAAAACCTTGACTTTTCAAACATTGAAATCGATTATCATTGAAAAAACTTGAAAAAGGTTATCATCCCATGCCTGACATGGACTCTTTGACAGTTGGAAACATATTTGTACCCTTTATATCTTTAAATGGTACATATGAATACCATAAGGTGCTACTATGAACCATTCACCATTTGTACCCCAAGTGTTCACAAATGGCCTTTTTTTTCTGACAGTGCAGGCGTGAAATGACACAAACGATGGCAGAATTTACTTTATTCTATTTTTGCTCTCTCAAGATTGATGCAAACCTGGAACAGCAATGTGTTGGTTGAGAAATTTCGGAGTTCTTGGTGCATCAGGACATACAGTTGAAGTCAGAATTATTAGCTCCCCTGTTTATATTTTTTCCACAATTTCTGTTTAACGGAGAACAGATTTTTAAAACATATTTCTAAACATAATAGTTTTAATAACTTACTTCTGAAATACAAATACAAACAAAAAAAACTATATATATATAATTCTATAATTCTGTAATAAATATATAATAGTAAATTTATAATAATAAATATATAATAATTCTGACTTCAAACATACTTGAGATATTTTGTACAAAGTTTGACTGTCTTTTTGTTAACTTTTTCCTCAACCCTACATGAACAGTACAAGGCACAGCACTTCTACAGTCTAGAGAAAGAGATTGCCGCTGTCAGTGTGAAGGTAAGAGATCTGGGGTTTTCTGCTGCCGCCTGCTTTCCTTTCTGAGCTCCGTCCTGCAGTCTGTCCGCTTGGGTTTTTGTGGGATTCAGGATAAAGGAAGAGGAGTGCTGAAACTTTCATGGCTGTCTTGGGTGTTTGTTGTTTCTTTGATTATTATGACTTCCTCTTCTTGTATTAGGCTGGAGTGCTCAGGGTCAGAGGAAGAACCTGTGTGTTTTAAAGAAGCACCGTATTTTTAGCACAGTCAATGGTGGAGGAGAACACAGACAGGGGAAAACAGCAATGCATTATGGGACAGGATGAGCCCTTGTGTGTTCACCCGACGGAAACAGACATTTAGATAAAGCTCAGACAGGGACTTTTCTCTTGGTCTACTTCTGTTTGTGGTTATGTTGATTTTACAGTCATCTGATTTGTTTTATTCAGTCTTTTTTATTTGTTTGTTCTTTCATTTGTTTGTTTGTTTTTTTTCTTTTCGACGTTTGTTTCGCTTGTTTTTCTTTTCATTTTTGTTTATTTCGTGTAGCAGCATAACCGATACAATATTTTCACTGCCAATCATTTCACTTTTTTATACCAATATAGAAAGTAACAAAACTCAATGTCAAAATTCAATAAATAAATTAAATAATAATAATAACAATACAAAAATAATGTATACAACATTAATAACAAAATTTACACAATTAGGCGAGGGTCAAATATACTACTATGGTGCTTATAATATGCCAAAACAATCTGAATTTTAATTGTGTTGATTTGAATTATTGACAATTATTATTTAATAAATCTGAATTAATTAATTAATTTCTTAAATTGAATTAGAATTTTATAACTTATATATTGAACATCTGAAATTTAAGACAACTGAATTTTCTTTTTGACTTTTTCGGTGATTCATCTTAAATTCTTTTTATTTTATTAGTTATATGGATTGCTTCTTTATTTGTTTCTTTTTTTTCATTTACCTTTATACTTCTGTGTTTTTTATTAATTGGTTTATTCTTTTGATTAATTTATTTTTGTTATTTATTTTTTCTTTTCATTTTGTTTGTAGTTGTTTTTTGCTTTTACTTTAGTTCCTTTTTTTCTTGTTTTTAGTCATGTTAATTTTTCTTCAGTTCTTTTTTGTTTTTTTATTTGTTTGGTTTCATGTTTTTTCTTTGTTTTTTTAGTACTTTTTCTTGCACTTTTAATTTTGCAATAATAAACACAACACAAAAAGAGTGTGTTTATCGTTTAGTACTAGGAATTCACCGATATGGATTTTTTTGGCCAATATCGATAACTCTAAAGATTTGGAAGTCGATAACCGATATATTAGCCAATTAATATAAATATTTTAAAATGTCTTACTTTTATACAGTAAACAACTGATTTTGTTTTTAAAACTTCCTAAAAGTTTAAACTTTGAACTGATCTTATGAACTGAATGGTCTATACTCAAATAAAAAAACAATCTTTTTAAATTGCAAGGTGATTATTTAGACCTAAATTCACGATTTCACTTAAATCAACATGTCAAGAATAAATTGTTTTCTTTTATTCACATAGCAAATTATTATGCAACTTGACTGTTGCATAAAAATAATAGGGTAAATAACAAAACAGGATTTAATTAACAAACAAGTATAATAAATAGATTTTAAATAAAATGAAAGTGAAAGAACTAAGAACTGAAACCATCCCAATTGTTCTTGAATAAAATGTGTTATAGTAATGTGCATATGTAAAAATATGTATTGTCCAAAAAAGAGGTGTTTTGACAGTTCAGAGCCATCAAGCGAAAAGCTAAATGCGGATAGTATTTCTTTAGAAAACGTGGCATTAATGTTTAGCTGCAGGCACTGTGTGATGCATGTGCATGCGAAGCTAGTCGGATTTGTCCTCGGAGTCAGATTTTGATACAGCATGACTTTGACAAACACAGAGCATAATATAAAGACAGAATGTGGCAGACAGTTGAGAACACCCATACTGGATTCAGTGACTGGCACACGTCTCCACAACTGCTGTAAAGGCTTTGTCAGATCACTATGTATGTCTGCTGTGATATCCATCTTATGCTCTCGTTAAAATCATTATAATTATGCTAATCAAACTGAATACAATCCTACATTAACACATAGCAAGCAACATGTTGATAATAACAAATAATCATATTAGATTACGAACAACCCAACGAGTTGTTTAGCACATGTTCATTGCAGCTATTATGTTTACACAAGTGATATTTTTCCTGAGGTGATTTAAATCAAAATACACAATGGAACTCTATCAAACATATCTACAATGATAAGGAATATGGTTACTTGGCGCACAGCAATACCACACAAAGAAAGGACAGACTTTGAAGCAATAAACAATTTGAGGAAAGCTCCGTTATAGTGCACTGGACATGTCTGAACAAGTTCAACCCATGCTTGCATAAGGCAGGCAGTTCTGTACAATGACATAATCTATCGGCTTAACGATATCGGCCTAATTTTGATATCGGACCAATAACATAAAATATAGCATTTATCGGCCGATGTTGATATGGCCGCCGATATATCGTGCATCCCTATTTACTACATGATTATAAAAATATTCATCAAGTACACATAAATAAAAAAAAATTCTTCAGATATATAAAATACAATTTGACAAACTGAAAAAAGTATGTTTTCTTTGCGCTATATTTACATTAGCGTGTGATTATTCTGCCACACATTACTTTCACACATCCTCCCTCCCTCTCTCTGTTTTTTTTTTTTCTCTTACCAGTTCTGTTTTCAGGTCTCAGTCTCTTCCTTCCTCTTCCTGTCTTCACTTTAGTTGTCGAACAGGGCAGAGCAAACACCCGTACCAACTCACACACACAAACACACACATTTCGCTCTCTTATCTGGGATGAGTGTTGTTGTCGCAACCCCAACTGCAGGCGGATGGGGGTAATAGTGAAATGCCCTGACTAGAGGAGAGATGAAGAGATGGAGAAGGAGAAAAGGAAGTTTAGTAAAGTCAGTCAGTTGTTGACTCTTTACCTGTTCAGGCGTCAGCACAGTAAGACTTTAGCCAATGGCACTCAGTCCAGAGAGGACACAAACACCACCACAAACTGCACTTCATCTAGTGCAACTTTAACTGAACTTACAACGTGGACGGTCAGTAATTGCACACTCTAACACAAAATATATATGCATAGTTTTGTTGTTGGCTTGTGTTGTTATGGAGTTTGTATGTTGAGGGGAAATGTTTCATTTGGTTTGTTGTTTTGGGCAACACTGAAGTGAATAAGTGCAGGTATTAACATTGCCTTCCTTTTAAAGACATCCATCTTTCTTGTGGTGTGCCTCTATGATCATGCTCATGTTTTTTTTTTGGTCATACAAGTGTTAGCACGGAAATGAAAAGTAAATTCTGTTCAGTCAAAGTGTTTGGAAAAGCAATATTGTGTCTTATTGGTTTAATTAATTCTTGAATAATTATTACTCTTATTGATCATGTTTACATTTACATACAAACGACACTGTGTTTACTTAAAAATCGAGTTATTTTCTGGTGGTGATATCAAAACATGAGCACCCATGCATCAGTTTAGATCTTCAGTGTAAGGTATTTACATGTGTGAAATGGGGCAATGGGCAAAAATCTTAAAAATTAATTAGTTTATATCTTGTTGATAAAGGAAGATTGTTTAATATTTACATGACCACAAATGTTGTCTGCTTAAGTGTAATTAGGTGAAGGCACCAGTTCACCCAAAAATAGATATAAAGTTGTTTTAAACTTTTATGAATTTCTTCTGTTAAAGCCAAGATGAAGAAACTGAAGAATGTTGGAAAAATGAGCCACTGATGTCCATAGTAGGAACAAAAAAATACTATGGAAGTCTGTGGCTGCTTTCTTCCAACGTATTTCAAAATATCTTTGTGTGTTTGTGTGTGTATGTGTGTGTGTGCGCGTATGTGTGTGCGTGCGTGTTTGTGTCTTCTTTAGCAGAAGAAAGAAACTCAAACAGGTTTGAGAAAAGTAAAGGATGAGTTCGTTTCTGGATGAACTTTTCCTTTAAATATCACTTTAAACTAGGGGTGCCCAATTTTTTTCTTATAAAGGCCAAAAACCACACTTGATTGAGGCTAGCAGGCCAAAGGTAAATATAGTTGTCATGGATAATTTCCTAATTTATATAATATTTAAAAATTACTTGAAAACATTGCTTTATATTAACTAATATGTTTTTTTTTACATATGATAATGAATCTCAGTTATAACAGAATGGAGATAAGGGCTGGGCGATATGGCAAAAATGCAATCCTAATTAATTATTTTTCATATTGTATGATAACGATATATATTTCGATTTAAGTTGTCAGTGCTTCCAGATTTAAAAGAGTACCCCAACAATGACTGAAGCCACGAAAAAGAGAGTCCATTAAATGGCATAACATATTTTCGGCTGATAAATTTTAGGAGGCTGAAAATTCGATACACCTGTAATATCAGCACTTTTGGATTCCCATTGTTGTACATTTCTTAGATCAGTATAGAGTTAGAAAGTCCAGAGCTTAGTATTGTTACTGACATCAATTTATTTCGCAATTCCATATAATATCGTTTATCAGCCTAACTCTAATGGAGATAGACAAATTTTTGCTGTGATTTGCTTGCCAATGTCTTTTGCATAGTCCAATACCTGTCGAGTCACAGTAATTACATTTTAAAAAATCTGATTCATTTACAACATTTAATTGAAACATTTGATTTTTTTGTATCTCAGGAACAAAACACACCAACAAACAAACGTTACATCAAATTAAACATTACAAAAGGCATTTTCCTCAACTCTCTTTATCATTCTCACTCTCCTCTCAGATGGGATGAGATGGTGGGCCAAATCAAAGGTTACAATGGGCCAACTTTGGTTTGCTGGCCCTAGTTTGGGCATCTCTGGTTTAAACCAATACATTTTAAACAAACTTTTAAAAGAATAATTTAATTTATTATTTTTGTTTATTTGTCAGGGACAGTGTACATTAATTAGCATTGCTGCAAATGCTCTACAATTAGCTAGAAGGCTATTTTTTTATCCGTTGTCTCTGGACAGATGTTAGAATTGTATAATTTTTGTATTATTTTTTAGAGTGACAATCAATCGAGTATAACTAAGAAGCACTAAAATAGATATAGTTAAATATATTTTAGTAAATAAAATGTATATACAAAAATAACTAAAAACACCAGCATTATTAATAGAGATAAGAGTAGTTAAAACATATTTAAACAACAAATCATTAAGATCCAGGCAGAAGTGGTATCATGATAGGTAGGTACAAGCTAATATGAATGATGACACTTCTATAAACCTATTGTAAGTGGTTATTTCTCTGATGCTCCCAGGGGACCGTTTACCCTAAAATCGAAATAGTCATTTTAAACTTGTGGACATTCTTCTGTGAAACAAAACCAGATGTATTGAAGACTGTTGTTCATTAAGCAGTTGTGTTGATCATTGACTTGCATTATAAGGGCACACATTTACACCAAATCAAAACGCCAAGACATTTGTCAAAAGATATATTTGGTGTTCCATGGTAACAAACAAGTCATACAGGAAAGAGCATGGCAGTAAACAAAATTATGTGTTTAAATGACAGCTTATTAGTATAATGACAATGTTTCCAACTTCCCACTGAGTGATGATGTTGGTGGTGAGTTAGTCAGCTTGTGGGTTGTATACCAGCAGCTGTTAGTCTAACTGGGTTTGATATTTTACTGTTTGTGTGGTTTACTAAACCATGTTCTCAGAATGCTCGTCTTCTCCTCTAATCTGATTTCTAGCAGAGACTAGCCAATTGCTAATATAATAGCTAAATCCAATTACAGTAGCTAACATCTACTAACTCTAATGCTCTAATCTAAATGCATAAGCTTTCCATCTGCACTGCTGATGAAGCTTGCAAAATAACAAAATAACATGGTGGTGGTATTTAAACCCTTCATAGGGCAAACACTCATTAGATAAACCCTGAAGTGTTACAAGGGTTTAGTACAAGGGTTTAGTTGAACTGTTATGACTTTGTATATGTATAAAAATGTATGTTGTAATCAATTTCAATGTTCTTTTCTCAGTAAAGTGTTAATAGTGTCATGATAATACTAAAAATGTGTGTTTAAATCAGGTTGTGCAACAATCCCTGAAAACTTTCTGATATAACTGTTATATTTTATCTCTTAAAGAAGGAACTTTATTGAAAGATCCATCCCTCTTGGAGCCCCATTTAGATGTTGGGATGTTGTTAAAGTCACTGACAATGCTATTGATTTACTCTTGAAATTAAGGTTAAATGTTCAGTGACATAGATGATAATACACTCAAGCATGGCACATCATTCAGTGCCTTCTCTCATAAGAGACTTAAAGTCCTATCTATAGTATTTACTTAAAGTCCAAAATATCTTTTGTTCTTGTGTGTTTACGTTAGCGTACACCAGTGGTTCTCAGTTCCAGTACTCAAGTCACCCCCTTCCCTCCTGACCTGCACATTTTGTATTGCCGCGGCCATACTTGATTTTGCGCATGTGAATTTATGTTGTACAATGTTGCGAAGAGGGGTGGAATTAAACAAGTTGATTAGACATTTAAAAAGTTGGTCCATATTTTAAGTCATGTTTTGATCTTCTACAGGTCTCATGTAATCATGTGATGCGAAATTGTTGGTCAGAGTTTACCAAGCTTGAACTCTCACCACAGCGAACTGCAAAACTTGCCACATGAGCTTGTGTTTCCAGTCATGAATGGAAGACTATGGAGCGAAAAGTGCAGTGTGACCGCGGCTTACGTCTTCCTTAGTTAACACACCTGATTCAGATCATCAGCTTATTAGCAGAGAGATCCATGAACTGATCCTTTTGTGTCAAATAAGACATCCATACAAAATGTTCAGGACGCAATTGAGAACCACTGGTGTACTCAAACAAGTGAATGCACAGTTTTACAAAACTATAGTCTGTTTAGTAATGTCCTCAGACTTTTAAAAATAATCTTAAAAACGTGATTAGTTCATTTAATTTGTGATTTAACTCCAAAAAGTGAGATGTTGAATATACTTTTAAAAAAAGAGCAAACATTTTTTTTAATAACTTAATTTTATAGTTATGCACATAGTTTATTTAATAAAGGGAGCAGGTTTACTCACTTTAAAGCCAACTAATCACTTTAAAACAAAGAGTTCACTCACTTTTTAAAGTAAAGTCAACTAATTGCTTTTTACAGTTGAGAGGTTCATCCTTAATAGATTGTTCTCTCTCAGAACATTCAGAATCAAGTCAGCATTAACAATCAAGCTTGTCTTCCTGACCAGTTGGCTCTGTATTCTACAATATACGTTATATTCTGGCTACCCTTATTGAACTTATTCTACAATGCGGAAGTGCACTCGTTTTTGCGATTTGTTTAGAACTTCCGATTCAGTCGCCAATGGGAGAAATGACTAGGAATAATAAACCGCAGAAAACGGTCAAACTACTTGCTTTTCAAACAAGTGTGCCCATAACTATACAGACAAAGTAGAATAATATAATAAGAAAATATCAGTTTGCTGCACAATGAGCTATTTTTAATATCTAAAAATGAATGGAAGTTAATGAGAGCAGAAGTCTCGAGCCAAAAAGATTCCAATGGCTGCACCCACTTGTATGCAAGGAATAAGGTCAGTACAGTAAAGCTCATCTCTGAGGTTGAAGTCCATTTCTATC
Organism: Danio rerio; assembly: GCF_052040795.2. Lineage (NCBI taxonomy): Eukaryota > Metazoa > Chordata > Actinopteri > Cypriniformes > Danionidae > Danio > Danio rerio. The sequence goes on from NC_141037.1 coordinate 28,554,756, forward strand.
TTTTGTGTTGTAGGAAGATGGTGAGGAGATCAAGGAGATCAACATCACACATGTGGTTAAGGAGGGATCAGAGAAAGCAGATGCTTCGCAGTTCGAGCTGCTCAAAGTGCTTGGACAGGGCTCCTTTGGAAAGGTAAAAAGAACCATACAGTACATTTTGTATTTGTTCATAGAGGTCTTGTGTTTGTCAGTTTGATTTGTTTAGCCTATAAGATGCTGCAAAAACTGAAGCAAGCACTAGTTCATTATGATTTTGTAAAGCTTTTAAACTTGTTAAAATTAAAAAAAATTTAAAAGCTGATTTTGTTTTGAAGCCCCGCAATTTTCTCACACTTTACTTAGCATCAAGTGGTTCCAAACCTTCATGAGTTTCCTCTTTCTGTTGTAGTAGCCATTTACTTCCATCCTTTTTCAACAGAAAAAGGAAACTTAAACAGGTTTGTGACAAGTGAAGGTAGAGTAAGTGATGAGTTGAGAATTTTGAGTTTTGGGAATACATCAAATGAACAAAGAATACATTAAATTGATACTTAAGCTTTCTGCATTGTTGCTTATTAACACTTTACTTCTGGATTTCTGTTTATCTGATAGTCCTGAAAACGTTAAATTAACAATTTTTTCTGAAGAGTTGCAGAAATTGAGATTTAAGACTCCATTAACATTCAGCTTTTCCATCCCAGACTAAATAACGTTTTATTTAATTTACATCAAGTGGGTATACAATAACAAAGCTGCCTACAAAACAGTACATGTCCACACCCTTCTTATATACAATTGAAGTCAGAATTATTAGCCCCCCTTTATTTTTTATTTATTTATTTTTTTTTAAATATTTCCTAAATTATGTTTAACAAGGAATTTTTACAGTGTGTCTGATAATATTTTTCTTCTGGAGAAAGTCTTTTTTGTTTTATTACAACTAGAATAAAAGCAGTTTTATAATTTTTTAAAAACCATTTGAAGTTCAAAATTATTAACCTAGTAAAGCCTTTAAATGTCTCTTTAAGCTGCATAAAAATATCTTGAAAAATATCTAGTCAAATATAATTTACTGTCATCATGTCATCAAGATAAAATAAATCATTATTGTTATTAGAAATTAATTATTAAAACTATTATGTTTAGAAATGTGCTGATTAAATCTTCTCTCAGTTAAACAGAAATTGGGGAAAAATAATCAAGGGGGCAATAAATCTGACTTTAACTGTATGTATATACACGTATACACATATACACATTCAAATAACTTAAATAAAAAATAAATAAATGAAATAATAACAAATAAAAAATAATGAATTGAAACATTAAAAAATAGATAATGATAAAATAACAAAACCAATAATACAATAATTATAAAAATAAATAAAACTACATGTTTACAAACACACAATTCACATAATATTCATATAAGATTCACTTAATATAGTCAAAGTTCTTCTGCTTGTCTTTGATGATATAAGTTAGTTTCTCCTGTCCAATACAGTTCAATATTTATTTTTTCCCCAATTCTATGGATCATCAATGTTTTCTATGCAATAGCCCTTCTAGCTAGAAGAAACCCCAAATACCATATTTTTGTCTTACCAATTGTAAGTTTCATAAGATACAAACCAAAAATGCAGAGCTTGGCATTTAAAGGGATTTTATTATTAAACATGTCTGACATGATTATGTTAATATTAACATTTAACTTTGCTGAGTTTTGTTGAAGTCAGGTTCTCTTTTGTCATTCAATTTAAATAAAACTTCCTGTGGGAAGTTTTCTTTTAACTCGTGAATTTAAAAAGAGTTATTCACCCAACGCTGCAGATTGAGGAAAAAATAACTAATAGAGTTTCTTACATTTTTTTTAAAAACCTTTAAACAAGATATTATAACATTATGAAGTCATGGTGGCGCAGTGGGTAGCAGAATCGCCTCACAGCAAGAAGGCAGCTGGTTGGAGCCCCAGCTGGGTCAGTTGGCATTTCTGTGTGGAGTTTGCATGTTCTTCCTGTGTTCACGTGGGTTTCCTTCAGGTGCTCGGGTTTCCCCCACAGTCCAAAGGCATGCGCTACAGGTGAATTGAATAAGCTAAATCAGCAATAGTGTATGTGTGTGTGAATGCAAGAGTGTATGGGTGTCTCCCATGTTGAATTGCATTTGGAAGGATATCCACTGTGTAAAACATATGCTGGATAAGTTGGCGGTTCATTCCACTGTGGCGACCCCTGATTAATAAAGGGACTAAGCTGAAAAGAAAATGAATGAATTACATCCATTAATATTTTAAACCAGTAATATTACAAGGCAGTAAATATACCAACGGATTGGTTGCTTTCAGATTCATTCAGCACAACAGTCTGACTGAACTCTAGATTAAAAACATGTTTTTTTTTTGTCATCCGTGTCCACAGGTGTTTTTGGTACGGAAGGTAACCCCTCCTGACAATAACCAGCTTTACGCCATGAAGGTCCTGAGGAAGGCCACACTCAAAGGTACAGCATCCGTGTAAACACACATACCACAAACCACACACGCTTCCTTTGCTCACATTGACAACAGATACTTTCATTTCTCATTGTTCTCCTTGCCCTGTTTATTTTTCTTATCTAGAGTCACTCCTAGTTTCACTGTAAACACAATAATCAAGCCTAATCATGCAGTTAACTGTTCCTAGTGACCCTTTTCTTAAATATCATTGAATCTGTGTGTTTCAATGTCAGTATACACAATGTTTAGGCTTATTCCTTCAAATCTGAATTGATGTCAGCTTGGAGTTTGAATGAGGTTACAGGTAAACTGTAACTCTGCGGGTTCACAGACTTCCTGTTTTGTTTTTTCTTTCTTTTTGAGGGGCTTTTTTTGTTTTTGATTCGTACCCCCCAAATGACAAGAAATCCCACCTTGTTCACAACCCTGAGGTTTAAGATTGAGGTGTTTGTTCCTCTTCAATCTCTTTTGTTGTCTCTGTCTTCTCGTTCTTTCTCTCTGCTCCTGAAGAGGATCTCTTGACAGATTAGAGTATGTTCTGATGAGAGCTGATAACATCACTTCCTACAAACACGTTATTTGATAAACTTCTGCTTCGCACTTCTGTGAAGCTCGACTTCACTGAATCTGCTGTTGTGTTGGTCACTTTTACAGTAAAGACTATCTTCCTACTCAGGCTCCACTAATATTGCTAAAATATGTGAATTTCATAACTGCTGTTTGCTTGATTGTATTGTAGTTGTGTTTTATTAGTGTTGCTCAGTATTTCAGACTGAAAATTAAAATGTTTGAATTTAGGGCTATGCTATATAATGATGGCACAATCCAAATTCTGTTTTGTACCCCTTTCCCTTCCCCTTGGCCCTTAAAACTGAGTGTGAAGGGGAAGGGCTTTAAAATTTACCCCTAAGAGCTCATACGCAATTGCATGCTTCATTTGAAATCGACGATCGAAACTGCTGTGGTAATTCCAGTTGTTTTATTTTTTAGGTTTTATCTTCAGGAAATCACTGAAAAGATATCAAAGATATCATGTTTTCACAACAATATAATGTGGCAATAAGATCGTAACTCTACTGTGTATTAACAGCATGGCCATATTCATCTATGTAAAAACAACATTAACATTATTGCAGACACTGTACAAAGGTAGTTTCCAGTCACTAGACTTTTCTGACAAAGTATTCGAGTGTCTTCGAGTGTCAGAATGTTGTGGGACTACCATACAGGAGTTTGATTATAGATCGCCAAATTTAGCGGTTTTTATTTTTGCGGGTTTTTTTTATTTTAATTTTTTTTTTTTTTAATTACGATAAAACATGAACGCGGTTTTGAATATATTAAAATGTGCTTGTTTGTTGTAAAAATTCATAATAATGACAAAAAAATACTAATTTGTAGATCTCCTTACTTCCGGGTGCAGCCATTCTGCTGTTGAGGCTGATGTATTCTGGGAAATTTTCTTACCCCCTGGTTTTGAGTGTGGTCCTGAGAAATCTCCTTTTGAAAGGGTGTACACCCCTTCCTCTTAGCCCTACACCTTCAACCTAAAGAGAATTGGGACACCCTTACCCCATTCACGGGAATGCGCAAAACGAGGGGTAATGGGAAGGGCTAAGGGGTAGAAATGGGATTGGCCCTTTTTATATCCTACTGTATGTACAAAATAAAAAGTATATTGTTTTATTTTATACTTTATCGCTTATGTCATATAAAAACCGCATGATATCATGTCACAAAATAAATTGTTTACTGTAATATTTTTTCATTGTTTAAATGCACTCAATATTACATGCTATTATATCCCATTATGTGAATGCAGACAGAAACATGAATAACAGCATCGTGAGAAAGTTGCAATCTTGAATTTACAATGTTTACTTTTTGCATTTTATTTAACAATTTTGTTGTTCTTCTTGATGGACGTGTAATCATTAGTTTTTGAAAAAAGCTTTATATTTTAATAATATTTATTTTAGATTTGTACATTTTTAATCAAACATTTGCCCTGAAGTTATAAGTGAGATATGATGACACAAGAATGAGTACATTTCTGAGTATGATTAAAAAACTTTACATGCTTATATAGTATTAATTGATTGAAATGACAGAAATGGCACTATATATCAGGACATGTATATCTTTATCGGATTATGAGATGACTTAAATCAGAATATGAGCTTTTTGTCATATAGCACAGCCCTAATAGAATTTGGTAACTTGGAAAACATATTTCCTTTCTAAATGTGAAATTGATCTCATCACAGTGAGGGATCGAGTGAGGACCAAAATGGAGAGAGACATCCTAGCAGACGTCAACCATCCATTTGTGGTTAAACTCCATTATGGTGAGTTGGTGAAGTACTTTGCAAATAATACTTTATCATGCCACTTTTTCCTAGAATGAATTATGCTATTTTAAAGTGTCTCAATATTGTGCTTAAAGGAGTCTATGATATGCAGAAAGAACTGGTCCATCTCTCCCATGTACATTCAATAAACATGGACAACAGAACAGGCACTTACAGAAGCTACACAAAAACTTTTAGTGACAAACCCAAAATTTAAGTTGTTATTCAGTAAAAATCCTGCCATCCACCCACAGTCATTATAATCTGTTGATTTATTGTTTCAATGATCCACTCACAAATCCAAATACCCTGGTGTGCAGATTTAACTGTTTAGCTGTTGTGTTTAAAGCCTCACTGCATGACGATAATGAGGGAATAATAACGTAAAATTTACATCCATTTTTGAAGTTTCAGTGACATGAGCTTGAACATATTTTGATGACAATGTTTTCATTTATGGAATGACTAAACTTGAAATGGCACAGAAAAGCTCTTTGGTTTTAAGTCAGTACTTGATCAAAACAATTAGAGTGTAATATAACTTTAAATTGTTTTGTGAGCGTGGTTTTACTTTGAATCCTGTCCTGTTTTTTCATGAGCATAAATTATGATTTACTCAATTTAGTTTTATTCTATTATTATATTTCGGTTAAGTTTAGTTTAGTTTAGTTTAGTTTACTTTAGTTTAGTTTTGTTTTTTGTTTGGTTTGGTTTGGTTTAGTTTGGTTTTTAGTTTAGTTTGGTGTTTAATTTAGTTTGGTTTTTAGTTTAGTTTGGTGTTTAATTAGTTTAGTTTAGTGTTTGGTTTGGTTTAGTATAGTTTGGTTTGGTTTGGTTTTTAGTTTAGTTTGGTGTTTAATTTAGTTTGGTTTTTAGTTTAGTTTGGTGTTTAATTAGTTTAGTTTAGTGTTTGGTTTGGTTTAGTATAGTTTGGTTTTAAGTTTAGTTTGTTTAGTTTGGAGTTTAGTTTAGTGTAGTTTAGTTTAATTTAGTTTACTTTAGTTTAGTTGGGTTGGGTTTGGTTTAGTTTGGGTTTTAGTTTAGTTTAGTTTAGCTTGGTGTTTAGTTTGGTCTAGTTAAGTTTATTTTTGTTTAGTTTAGTTTTTGGTTTGATTTAGTTTAGATCAGATTAGATTACATTAGCTTAGCTTAGTTTAATTTAGTTTAGTTTTTAAGTTTAGTTTAGTTTAGTTTTTAGTTTGGTTTAGTCTCATTTCATTAAGGTTTTGTGTCCTTGTTTGATTTTGTTGATTTGTTGATTTTGATTTTGCTCATATTCACGAATGGATCTGTTGTGCTTCCTATACACTGCTTCTTGTACACTCTGAGGGTTTGGTGAAGGTCTATATGTGATATAGATTTTTAGATTTTCTAGATGTGCTATAGATTCATTCATTTTCATTCTCTTGTTATTATTTATTTATTTATTTATTTATTATTAATCAATAAGTCACACATACAGTTTAATAAAAATAATGACAATTATACATTTTACCATGATTTACAGAAGATACCCACGTAAATGTCATTCAATTGATGAAATAGTTTATACACCAAAAATTGTATCAGGCATTTTTAAAACAAAATCCAGTTGGTCGATTGGTGCATATTAGTACTGTGTAAGTAAGCATATCAGTCATGAAGCCACTGTATAGACATCTACTAGCATACAGGAAGCTGTGATCTGGTCATTACTGACAAACAGATAAGATTAACTTCGCTTTTACTGCATTGGAAGATTCTTCATGTCTTTGTATGTATATACTGTATGTGTTCAGCCTTTCAGACTGAGGGTAAACTCTATCTGATTCTGGACTTCCTCAGAGGAGGGGATCTGTTCACCAGGCTGTCAAAAGAGGTATATACTGTACAGTAATTCTTACAACAATGAAGCCTTTATTCTCTTCTTTGTCTCTCTTGCATTCACTGAGTCACTCTTTTGTTCAGGTGATGTTCACAGAGGAAGATGTCAAGTTTTATCTGGCTGAGCTGGCATTGGGTCTAGATCACCTGCACGGTCTTGGCATCATATACAGAGATCTCAAACCTGAGAAGTACTTAACATGTTTGCATCTTTATTACAAACACACTTACGAGATACTTGACTGTACAAATGCATCTTATATTATGCTACTGGATAAAGATTAAGTACCTATAGAAACTTATCATAGCATGTGAAAATCTAGACCTTTACTCACATTACACATTGCTTTCCAAAGATACAGGTTATGAGAAAGCTACAAAATATTTTAAAGGCTGAAAAGGTTATATGTAGTGCTTTGATTTCAGGTTGTATGACAAATAAATTCATTATTTTAAAAGGGTTTGATGATACGCTCTGTATAGATACCCATAATGTATGATAATAATCACTTCCATGACAATGAACAATATTGTTCTGGGGTGAGTTTTCCAAACAACAGCATAACTCATGGCTGTACTATTATAGTATGATGCATTATTTGAGAAAAGAATGGCGAATGAATGTTTTCCAAAGCCATAGTTGCTTTGTTGCAGATCCATCATTTGAATCACGTTAGTTACAATGTGAAAACAACTTCCTTTGAGAAAAACCCCATACTTTTTTGTGCGTATTATATTGTTTTACACACACACATACACACAAACACACACAAACATTTTAAAAAAAAATTGAATATTAGTTTTGGTAAAAACATGCACTCACTTTTAATATTAATTTAAATTTATGTAAATGGCACATATAGGGCCTATAAACATTTCCTTTACAGATATTATTGAGAATATGCCATATTCTATTCTAAAACATAAAACCACTTAGCTAACATGTATTCTAATCTTACTAGGAATAAGATGCAACCAGAACTAGATCTAACTATAGCTCTAGAGAAATAGTTGCAAACGTACAAGTTTGCATTGGAACGATGGAAAATAATGCACCAAATCAACTAACTATGTTTGTTACGACGCAACTTGTGATTTTAGTTGGCTAACAATGGCTTATTTAAATGAGATCAATCATTTGATACTAATTATATACTTTTTGTCAATGTTAGGATTAGTTTTACTGTAGTAAAACTATTCAATTCAATTAAATACATCTTTATTTCTATGGCACTTTTACAATGTAGATTGTGTCAAAGTAGCTTTAGATAGAAATTCTTTGAAAAATGAAAACTGGACTAACACAGATTCAATTTTAAGTTCAGTTGAAGTTCAGTTTAGTTCAGTTCAGTGTGGTTTAAATTTCACTGCAGAAAGTCCAAACACTGAAGAGCAAATTCATCAATGCGCAGCTCCACAAGTTCCAAACCAAGCTAACCAGCAAGCAAAACTACTGTAATTTATAGTGATATTTATTTTACTTCATAAAATGGTTGTTTACTTTCAAGTATGACCTTGATATTGATTAAATAAATGCTTAAATTTATACAAACATAAACAGGGATAAATGTTAGTATTTCAGTTTGGCTCTCATTAAAGCAATTGAGATTTTGTTTTGTGCTAACCCAATATGTACTTAAAAAAAGAATTATAATATTAGCATCTTTATTATGTTTAGATTATTTGAATCATTTTGATTGTTTTCAAGTGTAAAATCTGCAGGCATGTGTGTAAATTAAATGAAATAGAGTCATGGCAATTTTCAGTTTTAGCTTATATAATTTTACAGTTAGCCTGCCTCAAATGCTGATTGTGAATGACAAATGTAACAAATAATTTCAATGTTCTGTTTTCTAGCATCCTCCTGGACGAAGAGGGTCATATCAAACTCACAGGTACAATAAAACTAGTTTCAGCTGACAACAATTCAGCCATAATTTCATAACTGGCTAAACTGGTGGTGTTTTTCTTTCTTTCAGATTTTGGATTGTGTAAGGAAGCTATCGATCATGAGAAGAAGGCATACTCGTTCTGCGGGACGGTGGAGTACATGGCTCCAGAAGTGGTCAACCGGCAAGGACACACTCACAGCGCTGACTGGTGGTCATTTGGGGTACTGATGGTACGTCCACAATTGTGCAGAGTTTATGGCTTGTTTGATGTTGCTTACATTTACTCTGATTTATTTGGCTTTTTCTCTCTCTTTGGAATAGTTTGAGATGCTTACGGGATCACTGCCTTTCCAGGGAAAGGACAGAAAAGAAACAATGAATCTCATCTTGAAGTGAGAATCCACCGAGTTTTTATGTTTATAGAGAGAAAGTTTAATGGTGTTTTGATTGGCTTGTTATTTTGTTTTAGTCTATGAGCATCAGATATTTCCGTTTCACTGGTTTGCTTGATTTGTTTGTAGGCTGTTGGAAGAAAAGCAATTTATGTTGATTAACTACAGTGTCAGCAGTGTAGCATTTCTTCTTGTACTTTCATTCAGCATTTTATTATATGAGTGATCAAAAGTGACACTAAAATAATAAATAGTTGAAGGCAAACCTATTTCCTTTCCTATGAATATTTCCCAAGAGATGTTTAACAGAACAGTATTTTCTTTTTTTATATATATTTTTTAAGTTGTTTTTCTTTTAGTTTGCTGGAAATCAAATTAATGATTAGCCCTCTTATGAAATATTTTTTGACTGGCAATAAACAACCCACTGTTGTCCAATGACTTTCCAAATTAACTGACATGTTAAGCCTTTTAACTGCACTTGAAGCTGAATATAGTATCTTGCAAAATAATTAGTATAATATATGCATATTTGTTATAGCAAACACGACAAAATAATTGATTATTAGATATTAATAATTAAGACTGTGTTGGGAAACTCTGTTAATTGGTGCTTGGCAAATCTTTGAAATGGAATAGGCTGCTAAGTTTGTCTTCAAATGTATACTGTTCTGTTCAAAACAAATTATATTTCTTTAAACCTTTTGTCTATTAAATAAATCATGGCTATGAAGCGCAAACTTTATACAGCCCAATAATTTTAACAGTTATAATGATAAAACATTTTCTTGATCAGCAATTCGGAGTATTATAATGATTTCTGACAGATCATGGGACACTGAAGACTAAAATATTGATTTAAAAAATTTTAACAATAGTATTTCATTTAAAAAATATACAATATAAAATTGTTATTTTGCAGCATTTTTATAAATGTTTTTATAAAACATTTAGGCCCAATCCCAATTCTATCCTTCACGTGAAGGGGTAGGGGTTTCCCAATTCTCTTTAGCTTGAAGGCGTAGGGCTAAGGGTAAGGGCTAGATACCCCTTCAATTAGAGATTTTTCAGGACCCCACTCGAAACAATGGGGTAAAAAAAAATTCCAGGATACACCAGCTACAACGGCAGCAAAGCTGCAATCAGAAATCAGGAGATGCACAAATTAATAATTTTTGTCATTATTATGAATTTTCACGACAAACAAGCACGTGTTTTAATATATTCATAACCGCATTCGTGTTTTACCGTCATGCTTTTTAAACAAAAACTTCTAAATTTTGCCATCTATAATCCCTAATAATAACTCCTGGATAGTAGTCCCACAACATTCTGTCACTCGATGACACTCGAATACCCTGTCAGAATAGTCTAGAGACTGGGAATGGGCTTTTTACAGTGTCTGGTATAACGCTAATGTTATTCTTGTGTTTACATTGATGAACATGGCCACTGTGTAAATACAAAAATAGAATTGAGATTGGGCCTTAAAAAGAGCAAGATTCAAGAAAAAAAATTTTTAAATTTAGTTGAAATTTTGTAGTTTTAATTTGTGACTAAAAGTGACAAAAATATTATTAAACAGTTAAGCTAGTAGAATATTATTTAATGCGTTATCACTGTTTGCTTGACTCTTCAGAGCGAGGTTGGGGATGCCTCAGTTCCTGAGCTCTGAAGCTCAAAGTTTACTGAGGGCTCTGTTCAAGAGGAATCCCACCAACAGACTGGGTAAATACTCTTTGGCTTTGTGTAACCTCTCAAACAGTATAAACTGCTTGTTATTTTGATTTAGTGTATTTTTCTGTGCATGTTAGCATATGTGCACCGTTGAATGCACAATCTTTATAGGACTACATTTGATCTTGTGCTTGAACCATTGAACGGCGTATATTGGCATATATCGGTATAATACAGAACTGGATTACTCACTATGACTTGAAGCCAATGAAGCAAATTTCAAGTAAAAGGTTATTCATTTAAAGTCAGCAATTTCCCCTGCTTATTAAAAAGTTGCATTTATCATATTCAAAACAGAAGATAATATCAGATCTACAGACAGAGACATCTCAGCATATGTACGATAAATGTCAAAGTGCACATTAGCACATTATCAAATTGCTGTTGCAGCTACTGTATATATTTTTTGTACAGTAGCTGTATTTTTTTCAGTGGTATTGATAACTGCTTGAATATAAAGTAGATTTTGCTTAGTCACACTCTATCAAGAACAGTTTTACATATCAAATCGGTCCCACTTTGTATTAAGTGGGCTTAACTACATGTAATTACATTCAAAAAAATAAATACAATGTACTTCCTGTGTTCATAATGTATTGCAGAACACTTTTGGTCTTATTGAGGGTAATGTTAGGGTCAATTTTGGTAGTATGGGTAGGTTTAGGGATGGTTTAATGTGCAAGGGATGGGAAAGCAGTCTAATTCCACATTTAGGTATAGTGTTATTACATCCATATATTTAATCAAGCATACATACAATGTAAATACATGTATTTACACAATAAGTACCTTGTAACAAATGATTAATTTCAGTGTAATTACATATCAGTTAAGATTAGTTCTTTAAAATCTTTAGATTATATAATTGTACTTCAACAAGAAATGTATTTTTGCAACTTATTTGCAACCTCATTAAAGTGCAATTTTTAGAAGGTAATTCATACAGTGTAATCCAGTTATGATAACAAAGGGTTGAATCTTATTATTACTGTATATTTGAATAAATTTATTCTGCTAATACTTGTTATGTTCAATATTTTCATAATTATGTACATACAGACATATAATTAGAATTAGGTCAGTATCTGTGTGTTATTGTCCTTCACACCTAACATGCAGGAAGAGAATAAAACATTAAAGATGACATCAGAAATAACAATTCATTAAAATACAGAAAATGAATCCTGTGCAACTGAATCGCTATGAAGCGGATGTTTTTACATTAATGCTTTCAGTTAGTGATGCTTTCTGTTGGTCGGAAAGAGTAATGGGCTACTCAAACACTTCTTTTGACTTTAGAGACTGATACTTATTTACAATGAAATAAGCAATTCTTGATATGATTAGCATAAACAATAGTGTTTTACACATTGCATATTAGTATTATTCTTTTAAGACATTAGACATGTCTTTATAAAAACCATATGAGTGATTAAATAATTTCTGCTTGTTTAGAAAAGTGGATCATGCCCAGAATATGCAGTCACTAATGCATGTGAAAAAACAAAATTTTACTTTGGCCTTAAAGGGATAGCTCACCCAAAAATTGACTAATCCTCCACACACTGGACGGTAAACTGAAGAATGTTGGGGAAAAAAACAGCCTTTGTCATCCATAGTATTTTTCTTATCCTACTGTGGATGCTTTTCCCCAACATTCTTCAGAATATCTTGTTTTATTCGACAGAAGAAAGAAATTCATAAAAGTTTAGAACTGCTTGAGTAAGGGGATTTTCATTATTGTGTGAACTATCCCTTTAAGAGATTATTGATTCTAGTTTTACTCATACATGAACTGTTAACAGGTTCTGGATCAGACGGTGCTGAGGAAATCAAACGCCATTCATTCTTCATGACAATTGACTGGAATGTAAGTACAGACTTTAAATTCCTATAACTTATGAAAGCAATTCTTTTACAGCAGCTGAACGTAACAGTCTTTTAATCATTTTCAGAAACTTTTCAGACGAGAGATAAAACCCCCATTTAAGCCAGCAGTGGCCAGACCAGACGACACCTTTTACTTTGACTCAGAGTTCACGTCTCGTACACCTAAAGGTAAGTTTTGTTATCTGTGATCAAACTCTGTATGACTCGTAGTACTTTTTTGAGGGGGCTGTTGTGAGAATAGTTAAACCAGTCTAAACATATATAGTATGGCCAATCAATTAAACATGTTGTTGTGGAGTTAAATGGGATAGTTCTCATCCTCAGGTTTTCAAAACCCATTGATTTGCATTGTCTGTGTAAAACAATAGGAGGTTTGGTGGAATGCATGAAGGAATACTGCGTTTTTATATTATAAATGTGGATGGGGACAAGGGGCTGTCAAACTCCAAATAGGATGAACAATATCATAACCCAGAGGCTTTTGCAAGTCTTCATAATCCATGCTATCATATCATTAAGGGATGGATTCATGTTTTATCCCCTCAAATACAGTGCTTAGCATATATAAGTACATCCCTCACAAAGCTCTCATTTAAATGAGTATTTTCTATTGGATGCTTTAAATTATTATATTTTTGCATATACATTAGTTTAGTCAGTCAAATCTGGAGCTAGTATAATATAATAACTTAATAATAATAATAACGTAGATTAGCAGCCTAAATTTATATGTTAGAGAAAATTATTAAATAAAACATTAAAAATCCCAGAAATGTTTAAAATGTTGTCGAAATCTTGTAGGTTGTAATTTATTTTTGCAATATTTTGCCTGAATTTAATTCTATTATCTTTGTTTTTCTAAATATGTTTGGTGACTAAAATATTTTTTTTAATAAATGTATCTGTTTAAAAACTGTTTTGTTTAAATGCACCAAAGTTTATGACCTATATTCACTGATAACTGGGCAAAAATATTCATTTTTAAAATGAGGTGTACTCTATTATGCTGAGCACTGTATGATGTGACTTCTGTTCCTAAGAGACTTTAAACAAAATGAATTTAGCTGGCAAAACATTCAGTGAAGACACACGTTGGATTTGTACTAAATTAATAAGATACAAGAATTTTTGTATATTTGGTTTTGTTTTTGTTTTTTTGTTTTTTTGATGGTTAAAATAAATGTTGTAGATGTTGCAACTATTTCTGTTTTTGTTTCAGGGGGTCCGCGGGGTCTTAAACAGTCTTAAAATGTCTTAAATCTTAAAAAAACTAATTTCAGGCCCTAAAAAGTTAAATATTTGCTGAAATATTGTGTTGTAGGTCCTAACTTTTTTCCCTTTGTTCATGTATAGCTACACAGTCTGGCCATCACTGCCAACAATCTGGCCAACATTTCACCTCAATAAAACTTATAACTTTTTATTTAAAAATGTTATTTTTAACTTTACATAATATTTGTTAATTAGTTCTCCATTTACTGTATTTACTGCTGAGGACACTGACCCGAACAGATATTTTTGCATACATTCAGTTTTTTATAATTTTAAAACATTTTTACAACTTTTTTTATTTTATATTAAAGAAAGGTTATGTTGAAAACAGATTCATGTATACAACTGGAGCTTGCTTGATTTGAGACATCATTTGAAACATGTTGCTTAGAAATAGTATTATTAGTATTATTATAATTAGTATTATTATTATTACTATTAAATGTATTAAATTTTATTTTTAATAGGTAAAAAAACTATAATTTGGGCCATTAGGAAAAACTCCTCAGCGTTTATTCTAAAATTTCATTTATGATGGTCTTAAAAATGTCTTAAGTCTCAACTTGATTTTACAGGTACAACTACTGGTAGCCTATTAAACATTATTTCTGAAATAAATATTAAAATGTGACAATCACTTATCCAACATGTTTTTTTTTCTAGACAAAATAATTATACACATTTTCTGTAAATATTGATAAAATATCTGACAATATTTTTTTATTTAGTAAAAGTTTCCTAGATAGTCATGGTCTCCATTCACTTTTAGTGTATTTAAAACTGCAGTATGAACATTCTTCTCAGCATCTCCTTTTGTGTTATGGGATTTTCATTTCTGGGTTAACCATCCCTTTAATAGTTCCTGTGGTCTTTTCATAAATAAGCTAGTCATAGGACAGAAGATTGAGTTTTCATGCCAGTAGATTTGATATGGAGTTTCAGCTTCATGGTTTCTCTGGTTTTTCTTTTTTTCAGATTCCCCTGGTGTTCCCCCCAGCGCTGGGGCCCATCAGCTTTTTAGGGGCTTCAGCTTTGTTGCCACGGCGATGCTGGAGGAGGAGGGCAAAGAAGAGCCCTCAAAACCCCCTCCACACCCTGTGGTGCAGGTCAGTGATAAAGGAACTAATAAAATGAATAACAAGAATTACATTGTGCTGTGGTGCTTAAAAAGATTCCCTGACAACTTTTAAGATGCTGTTTGATGAGGCTAATCAGTTCAGGTTAAGCTTAAGTTAATCAGTGGCGTGCTTTTAATTACCACAGAGAATAATTAAGCATTTAGTCTCATTACAGTGTGTCCAATTTTCTTCTCATGGTCATTTAAAGTGGTTCACTTATGCTTTCAACAGTAAGCTTCCTGCATAATATTCTTCTCTGCATCTGTAAGCACTGTTTCTAAACTCCCTCAAACAATATCTTAGGATAGCAATATCCCATGTCAGAAGAAAACAAAAATACTTCCCAAGGAGGTAAAGTCTGGTTAATTTGTGTTGGTATAATGTCACTAAAAGACATCTGTAAAATCTAACATACTGATACACATTAGTTTTCTTCCACAGATTCATCTTTACATCTCATCTAAGGGCAGTATTAGAACCACTTTAAAGTAAAAATACTAGAATAAACAAATGCTATAGCTTTCTTGCTGGTTATAAATACAGTAGATCTAATGTTTTACATTTTATGTTTAAAACTGTTTTTTTAAACAACTAATAAACAAATTATTTACTTGGGTTAGAGTTTGTTTTAAACCCAGATTCGTTTCTTGAACTTGCATTGTCATGTCATTTGATTTATGTGTATTTGCAACGGTGACCACTAGAGAGCAGTATTTCCACCTTTTCTATTTGATTTATGTAGAATTCAGTTTAATGTGGTTTAACGGGCATGATAACATGAGTACATTTTGATGTAGGGTGTCACTGGGGGGTGGGGGTATGTAAAAGCTGTTAATGGCTTCACTCTGTTTTGGTGAAATCAGATTTCTGTTTAATATTGATATTGTGTCTCTTTGTGAAAGCATGAAATTATTGTGTTTATTTGTATTATTTGATCAAAGGTCCCAAAAATAATTAACATTTTTGTTGCAGGGACATTATTGTGTTCCATATGAAGAAATTAGCTTATAAATCAGACCTAATGTCTTGCTTGAAATGTACATAAATCATTACATCTGTGGGAAATCCTAAAACATTGAAATCCAACATGCTGTGTTTTGTTCAGATGTTTCCTCAAGAATAGTAAAACCTGACATTTTGACACAGAGATCACCAGAAATATATTTTTTCACATAATGTAAATGGCAAAAAAGGTTTCTGTAATAGTTTAGGATAGGTTTATAATATAATAGTTTAGGGTTTGAAATCATTGTTAGGTCAATAAACAAACAATATAAGTCTATAGTCAGCTGTACAAAGCCATCTGTGTGTGTGAGACATTAGGTGCAAACTGTTCTTATGCTCTATTCTCTGTTGTATACCTGTCTCCAAGCAGCAGCTTCACGGTAAGAACATTTTGTTCAGTGACGGATATGTGATGAAGGAGGACATCGGCATGGGCTCTTTCTCTGTCTGCAAACGCTGCATACACAAAGTAACCAACACAGAGTACGCAGTGAAGGTTAGAGACTCATTATCTTATCCTCTTCCCATGTTGTTGTGCCTTTTATAAAATGATGTAATGGTAATAATTCTGAAAAATTTGGACCAAAAAATAAATAAATCTGTATTTTAGATACATTTATTGAATACTACACAGACAGTACTATATACCATTTTGAGGGATGTAAACAAAAACAATGGTCCCAACGCATTTTCTGTTTTACATTTTTAATTTCTATAGCTTCTGAGAATCCAAAAAGAGTCTCAAATTGATAAATAATGGTATGATAGCTGTTTTAACATTAAGTTAGGATTGAACTGCCTCCTGTTACTGTTTTGAAATAGTTTGATAATAAGCTGGAAATGTTCATGGCCCAATAACATGTCCACATTGAAATGGTCAATAGTATTAATGTATTTCCTTTATACCATTTTAATGAATACATTAACTCTTAAATGCTCTGTATGTTATAAGATTAAGGATATGCTCACTAAAATAATTTTAGATGCCTTATGTACTCAAGTGACTAATATGCTTCTGTATAATGCTGAAAGGTAATTGATAAAACAAGCACGGATCCAACTGAAGAGATTGAGATCCTGCTGAGATACGGCCAGCATCCCAACATCATCACTCTCAAAGATGTAAGTCAACAGAATATATTTTATTTTCTGGAAAAAAATTTATTCTGCATTATTTTAATTTGACAAATTTCACAATACAGAGAGTTACTGGGTTACAACTCTATATTAAACACAAAAACCCATTGTGCTGTAGGTGTATGATAATGGGAAGCAGGTCTATCTGGTCACTGAGTTGATGCGAGGAGGTGAGCTGCTGGACAGGATCCTCAAGCAGAAGTTTTTCTCTGAGAGAGAGGCTAGTGCTGTGCTGCACACTATCACAAAGACTGTGGAATACCTGCACTCTCAAGGGGTGAGAAAACCTGCATGAACAAATGCACTCACATTTATCTTGGAGATTAACTTGACACAAGCACAGAATTTGTTAGTATGATTCACAGCTTTGCTTTTCCTTTTCTTTCTGAGGGTGATCCCCAAGGCTCTACCGTGTGCCCTCTTCTATTCCACTCCTCTCTGTTCCCTCTCCGCTATTTACAACGTTTAATGTGATTCAATAAATTGTGTGTTGATGTTTTTTTCCCAGAAGAACCACGAGAGATAGAGTTCTTAGGGCAAATATCATCCTGTAGCTTTTTATAGAGTGCATTATAGCCGTGTTTGAAAAACGAAAAGTTGACTCAATTCAATTCAATTAAAACACTCTTACTTGAAATCTTAGCCCAATATTATAGTAAAAAGTGACTGGGGCTTTTGCAACACTAAACATGTTTTATTGGATTTCTTATGATTGTTAGACAGATGGACTTTTGATTTAAACATGTTCCCAAAAAGAGAAGACATTAGCTACTTTCACAGATGTAGACTTTTCTGGAAAATAACCAGCAGTTTTCTGGAAAGGGATCATGTGTGAACAGGCCTTTTTTGAAAATAGCGGTAAATTTGTTGGATTTGCAGGAAAAAGCGCATTCACATTTAGAATTTACCGGTAAACTTTATTTAGTAATTTTCCAGATATTTACCGGTATTTCTGTGTGAAAGGGGCTAATGAATAACTTATAAAAAAAATAAAAACTTTGACTACCTTAAGCTATCCTTTATTTGTGATCATGTGGTAATATATATGTAGTAATTTACCCATTAGAGACATATTTATTCAATAACATGTAACTCTAAATTTAATTCTTAGTTTTTTTTTTACTGTGCATTAATGCCTCTTGAATTTTTAAAATGGCAGGTAGGTTTGCAGTTGTTTGTGAATTCATTGTAGTTCAATGTAAGTTCTTTTGTCCTGCAGGTTGTGCACAGGGACCTGAAGCCCAGTAATATTCTGTATGTTGATGAGTCTGGAAATCCTGAATCTCTGCGCATTTGTGATTTTGGCTTTGCCAAGCAGCTTCGTGCTGATAATGGCCTCCTCATGACGCCTTGCTATACTGCCAATTTCGTAGCACCTGAGGTGAGCAGTTGTTCTCACAATGGAGCAGGGAATGCTGTATAGAGGGATTCCACTAAAAACTTGTTGAGAAGTCTTATTTTGACACATATTTTGAGAAAATGCTATGAATAAAAAAAAAAACAACAAATTAAAAAAAACGCAACATACACTCTGGGCAAATAGACTACCCTTTTGTTTTGTTTTTGCATAAATCTGTTAATCAACCTCAGTCCTGATTAAAACTACTAAATTGCTTAGAAAATTACAGGATTTTAACTCTCTAATTGCCAAATTGATAAATGATGTCACTGGTTTGGTGAAAAGCACACAAAATGACGTATTATATAAATTATATAAAAATGATGTATATAAAAAGTAATTGTTCTCTAGATTTTTTTTACCTATCTTAACCTTTTTTAAACCTTTTATCACAGTCTTGGAAATGTGAAACAACATTGCCTTTGATGCATTTGTATTTGATTGATTTTCATTTTTTCTCCCTAATTTACTGTTGGTGGCTGTTTTGCTCCATTGACTTCTGTTATAACCATTTTTATTACAAAACTATGACACCCTCATAATCATGCATTTTTTATTGTTGGTGGCTTCTCATGTTGGGACGAGATCAAATTTGTCATTTTTACCGTTGGCCATCTGTTAATACAATTAACACTTTAGATAGGCCTGCAAAGAAACGTAGTTCCTGGAGTTTAAATGGAGTATAACAGCAAATAAAAAAATTGTATGTGTACGTGCATGTGTGAGAGAGTGACCTTTACGCACTTACCTTGATGTGTCCAAGAAAATAAAAATATGCATCTCGGCTCTCAGAACTACATGGAGTAAACAAAAACAAAGACTGTGTATTTATAAACCTTCAAATGTGGTTATAATGGAAGTCAATGGGGCAACAACAGCCACCAACAGTAAATTAGGGAGAAAAAAATTTAAATCTACCAATGCATCAAACCCAAATGTGTTACTAATCGTTCACTTGTCAAAGACTGTAATAAAAGGTTTAAAAAATGCAGTTCACAATTACTTTTTATATTAAAAATATGTCATTTTGTGTGGTTTTTCACCAAATCAGTGACATCATTTATCAATTTGGAAATTTAGTGGTAAAAATCTAAATTTAAAAACAATTTAGTAGTCCTGATCAGGACTGAAGTTGATTAACAGGTTTTATGCAAAAAAAAAAAATTTTAAACATATTTATCTGATGCATTTTACAGCAGTTTAATTCAGTTGATGTGTTTATCCCTAACAACAAAAAGGGTAGTCAATTTGAACAGTGCACAAGGGTTAAGATTTTACAACTATCTTGGCTTCTGTATTGGAAATTATTACTGGCTAAATGACTTCAGATTCTGTGGGATCAGTGTGATGTGGATTTTTAATTTTTTCAGTAACAACTGTTGTCCTTTTGCAGGTACTGAAGAGACAGGGCTATGATGAAGGCTGTGACATTTGGAGTCTCGGCGTATTACTATACACTATGATTGCTGGGTGAGAAGATGCTCATTCACTTCCATTTTTGTAAATATCTTTGCAACACATCCACAACCACTTTCTTTTCGGTTGTTACTTGTTCCAGGTTTACGCCATTTGCCAATGGACCAGAAGACACTCCAGAAGAGATCCTGAGCCGGATAGGGAGTGGACGCTTTACTCTGACGGGTGGCAACTGGGACGCAGTGTCTGATGCTGCCAAAGTAGGCCAATCCCCATTCATCCAGACTGCTTTGAAGGGAGGTGTTTTCTCACACACATGCTTTTCTCTACAGGATTTGGTCTCAAAGATGCTCCATGTGGACCCTCACCAGCGGCTCACAGCCAGGCAGGTGCTGAAACATCCATGGATCGTTCAGAGAGACAAACTTCCCAACAGCCAGCTACAACATCAGGATGCTAAGCTTGTCAAGGTATCCCCGCCTTGAGGATTTTGCACTATTTATATGCAGCATGCATGCCCGGTTCCAGAAAGAAATCAGTTTTTGAGGGTGCTTCTAAACTTAGGGTAGAGTGCTCTAGAAAACTGTAATTATGTAAGGGCCAAGCATGGAAGGTTGATGGTAAAATATTCTATTTAAGGATTACAGTGCAGCCCTAAAATACTGATTAATTGTCATTTTATGACAAAGGATTTACATTACATAGGTTTACTTTCTAAAAGAAGCAGCTTTTTTAAACAAATCATTTGAATGAATGATTCATTGAATCTCTTGGTAAAGGGATAGTTCACTCAAAAATGAACATTTACTTAACATTTATTAACACTCAAGTTGTTCCAAATCTTTGAGTGTCTTTTTTTCTGTTGAACAAAAGAAGATATTTTGAAGTAAGTTGTAAACCTGTAACCATTCACTTCTATTAAAGGAAAAACAAATACTGTTGAAGTCAGTGGTTACAGGTTTTCAGATTTCTTTAAAAAAATGTTTTGTGTTTTTTTAAGATTGCGTAATTCACTCTGACCGAATCCCTCCTCCAGATTCCCTTTAGACTTTAAGAGCTGTTTGTAATGTGGCTGGCAGTATAAATGTCCATGGAGAGAGACAAAGTTTCTGAGGCACAAAAAAAAAAAAAACTCAAAAAGGTTTGAAACAAGTCAAGGATGATGGCGATTTTCGGGGGAACCATCTTAAGACAGGGACTTTTCTTGATCTATGGGCAGTTATGTGAATAACGACACCATAAATAACTTACGTTACTAACAGCGATACTTTTTTCCAGTAATGAGTAATCAAATGAACTACTGTTTCTCCCGTTATAACGCTGTTACCGTTACTGACAATAAAATGTCCGTTACCATAGTTTTCATGCGAGCAGCGTCTCTCAGCCAGCCATAGGACCTCTCTTTTTCTGCGCGGTGTGTCTGTGTGTGTGTTCAGGGCTGGGGCGAGGCACATAACCAACTGGTGATGATGATAAATGTGTCTGAGAACCTGAATATTGGCTAAGATAGAGTACATTTGCATTGTTTGTCAGTCAGAGACAGAGTCGTGCTGGTGTTCACACACAAACACACGCAGTCAGTCGCACACATCAATGACCAGGAGTCAGAACAATGGTAAATCCAGCAAGTTTAAAGGTAACGTTTGCAAACTAGATATATAAACACCACTTTTCCCTCGTTGAGGTGAAAGGCAGGAATGTTTATGTATCATGCAACTTATGCCCAGAAAAATATAGTCTCTCTGCATCGGTGACAAGTAATTCTAATCTAATGAAGCACCTCACAGCGTCACATGCTGCCACAAAATTAGATAATGTGAACTCTGCTACCAAAGGAGGAGATGAAGCCGTGACGTCAAAACAAATAAAACTTAAAATTCTCCACCGTAAACACTTATTACTCAGACAGAATTTAACAAAATAATATCTAGTGTAGATTAGTGAACAGTGTTTGGTAAGAGTTTAATTTGATGGTCTCTATTGCACATTTTGTTGACTAAAAGTTGCATTGCAACTACAAGCCAACTAATTATCATTTGAGTATTAGTAGACTGTCTGCTTAATATCTGCTGATACTGCTCCTTCAACAGACATTCAACTGACTATAAAAAACTTTGCAAGTACGTCAACTTACACTGACACTAACCCTAACCCCAACCTAACAGTCTACTTATAGTCTAATGAAAATTAGTTGGTATGTAGATGCAATGTTATTTAAAAATCCACAAAAATGTGTTAAAGGGACCATTAAAATAAAGTGATACCCAATGTTTTATTTTTATTTTATAGTCATTTGAAAAAATTGACTTTTTAAAGTAACACAATAGTTACTTCCTCTGGTAATTAGTTACTGTTATAATTATGTAACTCGGTTACTAACTATTTGTGAGAAGTAGTAACTATAACTAATTAATATTTAAAATGAATGTTCCCAACACTGCCTACAAGCAGTTATTATTTATTCAATCCTGAAAGGCTTAAACCAGCTAATGTACCGACACAACCTTTATTTATTTTGTTGCTAAATAAAAAAGCGGCCAAAAAAAATCACAAACCCTTGTTATAATCTTTTTGTTTACACTGTACATTAAATGTAATATTTACATTGTATCAACACTTTGAGATGTTTCAGTCACATAAAACTTTTCATACAAAAACAAATAATGTATAAAATGTAAAAACACCTCTGATTGGCCGCTTTGCTCAAAAGTACAGAAGATATGTTTGTGATTGGCTACTTTGCTCAGCACGTTCGTTGCAAACACAAATATAATTGAGCCTTTACTGCTTTCGCATTTTATAGTGACTTGTTTTTTTTACCATAAATGATGGTGTATTATTTGATTACTCTCTCTGCACAGGGTGCGATGGCCGCGACATACTCGGCACTGAAGAGTTCCCAACCACCTCCTGAGCTGAAGCCAATCGAGTCCTCATTCTTAGCTCAGAGACGGGTGAAAAAGCTCCCTTCCACCTCTCTGTAGAGAAGAGGAGAAGTATTCCTGACTGAATGCAGTTGTGGACCGGATGGATGGACAGACGGACGGACAGATGGATGGATGAAAAAAACCACACTGAAGCTCTACAGACTAAAGACGGTCACTTGAACCTGCCCATGACATCAGCACAGGAGGGAAGCTGTCAAGCACACTAGGCAAGGGAGCTGATTGGCTGATGAAGTTTGAGGGGCGTGGTCAGTGAGGGTTCCAGA
Source organism: Danio rerio (assembly GCF_052040795.2). NCBI lineage: Eukaryota > Metazoa > Chordata > Actinopteri > Cypriniformes > Danionidae > Danio > Danio rerio. Next base: position 28,577,912 of record NC_141037.1, read on the forward strand.
CTCCCTTAGGAGTAAATGTGTTTGTATTTGTTTAGTTTTTTGTGCGTCCAATTTCAAAGAAGCAGGTAAAGGATTCTGTTAAAAAGTAGATGATATTCCCAGTGCATTTATGTCTTGGTACTGTAATTGCTAAATATCAACACTTTTTTTTTCATCCTCAGTTTTTTGTTTGATTTGCTTATATTTTTTTTATCTCTGTATTTTGTTCGATCTGGATTGTCATGTTGTTTTGTGTACAATATGTCTTTTTTGAAAGCCTTTCAACTTTTTTTTTTGTTTTTTTTGTCAGTAGTTCACTTTTGTAGGCCCTCTTTCTGAAAGCTCGGGAGAAATAAAGATGTTCCAGTATAAGATTTCACCCAGATGAATGACTAAAGTAAAAAATATCTTCCATGAGGATCCGGTGAGAATGTTCACACGACTATCATACTGGAAGTGCTCTCTGCATGGATTTGTACAATGCTGTCTTGTTTTCCCCCAACTCAGCACTTTCGTTTCGTGAACGTATCAGCACTGGTGAAGACTGTTCAGAAAATGTCTCCTTTTGTGTTTATTAAAGCAAACAAGAAAAAAAGTCTGAATGTGAGATGACATCTAAAGCTTCTGGCATGAAAAAAATGTTGCTCTTGTTTAGACCAGTGCTTTTTCTGGATATTGACTGCTGTCTCCTGTGTGTTTTGATTTTGTTGTTGTTGTTTTGCTTAAAGAGAAGTTATTTTATAAAGGCACACAGAGCACAAGATGTATAAATATGACCGCTGAGAAACAAAAAAAAGATTTAATGATTGTGTATATTTTTTATCCTGTCTGTCCTATTCTTTGTTCTCTCTCTGTTCAGAAGCCCAGCGTGCTGGAAATATCCACTATTTTGTGCTCAGGCTGTTCTTAGCGATGCCTTGCAAATTCATGAAGCCTTGTCTTGCTCAAGTATTGCACCCAGTCAAACTCGTCTTCAATGTTTTAAGATGTGCTTGCAGTATTGTTTTGCATTTTCCTCACTAGAATTTTTGAATTGTTTAAACATTTGTTTACTCCAATATAAAGATTAACAAAAGATTTAAGATCTGATTATTGAAATTAAAGAAATCCATAAAATGATAATGGTAATCATTTAGTCACTACATGTTTTTCCAATCCTCTGACATTTGTTTAATTTTTGAAGATACTAAGAGACATGTTCACGCTGTACTTTTGAATACAAATGAAAGGGACCAGGAATCATTTATATTCAATCTAAAATGAAAGCATAACATAATGCTAAAAATACAAAGTGTTTTATGGTTGGAATGATGTGAGGATGAGTAAATGCTGACAAGAATGTAAAGTGATGCAGTCATGATGTCAAAACTTGGAAGACTAATTTGCAGTTCCTTGAGATTTTCTTTTGGGTTTATATATTGTTTGTTTCTTTTTTTTTCTTTTGATTCTTAAAATTTGGTCCGCAGTAAATAAAACTTGATTCTTGGACACACACCACACTCTTATGTGGAACTTCGAAACCTGTGTTCCTAAATAATAATAATAATAATAAATAAATAAAACAAACCATCTTTTAAAAATCACACATTAAAAAAAATAGTCATGTATCAAAAACCCGTAGGAAAATTTTGAGAAAAACAATCATCTACATTTTAAATAGTTCTTTCATGTTTTTGGTGTTACGGCTGCACCATTATTTCCTTTGGGATTAGTCATTTAAATCAAATCTCTTTAAAAACAATAACTGGAACAGAATTTGAAATTGTAAACAAAGTGTTAAAAGAAAAACAGAGTTTGTGTTTGTAGTTGTGCTTTCTGTTTTTTCCAAACTTTAATTGCTCTTTTTGTGGTATTCGACTTTAATCTTTAAAAAAAAAAAAAGTTAATTGTGATTTCTTTGTCTTTCCTTTAAGAAAAAAAAGTCTTTATTTGCTGGTAGTCACAGCATTCGGTTGTATTACTGTGTATGTGTTTGTTTCTCCTGTGAAGATGTTGGGAGGGGTGGTGTTTTCTGGTAAATGGGTGTAAATGAACACTCTGCGCTTTTACAGTTAAGGGGCTGAATTAAAAGAATCTGCATCCTGATGCCTTTCTATTAAAAAAAATAAAATAAAAAATGTTTTATGTCTTGTTTTGCCCAGAGGTCAAACAAAGCATGAATAGTGAGGAAAATAACCACTAACAAAAGTAACATTTTTAAGGTGTATAATTTTACAAGACATGAGATAAAAAATAAGATTATTCACTGATTAAAAACGGCATTATCTTGTTTTTGGCTAAAAAGGATCAAAATCTAATGAACTTGAAAGTGAAAATCTCACTTGTGTTCTGATAATCTAGAACAGGTTTTCTTGTCTGTGTGATATATGGTCAAAAACTAATTTATTCATTATTCATTCATTTTCTTTTCGGCTAAGTCCTTTTATGAATCAGGTGTAACCACAGCGGAATGAATATTATATTTAGCTTACCCAATTGCATGTCTTTAGATTGTGGGGGAAACCGGAGCACTCGGAATAAACCCACGCAAACACGGGGAGAACAGAAAACCCCACACAGAAATGCCAACTGACTCTGCCGAGGCACGAAACAGCGGCCTTTTTCCTGATTGTAAGGCATAACATTAAAAATAAACATTAAATATTATATGAAATATTCTCTCTGCTAGCGAAATACAAAAAATGCACGTCTTTACATCGTAGCCCTGGGCTAACTCTAAGAAAAAAGTGATGATGAGACAAACGAAGCTTTTCTTCGAGTCATTTGAATCTTGAATCAGTGCACTGCAAAATAGGTATACCCCAGCAAACACGCGACGCAACAAGGTTCCAGCAGCTACAAGCAATTTGGCTGTCTGCATCAGAAACGTTTAAATACCAGCCACTCCTATGAAGTGGTAAGGGTACATAATTAATCATTATTAACTTTGCTACAGCTAGTTTATTTTCAAGATCTAAGGTGAAACGTTGCCTCAGTAGTAGGCCTAGGCGTACGGTGAAAATGTTTTCCAACTCGCATTGGTAGCGTTCAACACTGATTAGCACATAATCTGTACCTGAAGTCATAGTTGTTTATGCTGTTTTGCCGCGACGTCGTGGAAATAGAAAGTGTTTAAAATAGTAGTTTGATGATAAGGGCAAGCTTGAAAAACATATTCTGAATGTAACAAAAATAGCATGCATAAAGCTTTCATAATTTTATAGAAAGTCTGTCACATTTAATTGATAATCGTCTAATATCATTATATAATATCTGCACATTTCTAGGTTTGTTTTATTTGTTATAGAGGGCACGGCTAACTATGATTTCTGATGTCTAAAACAGATCCTATGTCAGTTAAAAACAGTTCACTTGTTCGGTAGTGTTTCTTTGTAAATCCACTGAATTGTGTTTTGCAAGTCATCACTAAATTTTTGACAAACGAACTGCGGTGAAAATGATCGACGGCATTTGAAGACGGTGGAAATTAAAATTGGATTTCAGACAAATATGTTTAGTTTTTTCCCGTCTCATTTAACTGAGTGGACTAGTTGGGCTCACAGGCTAAGTAGGCCACCCTGGTCCTTACTTTTATTTTTAAATGATTCTTAATTGGAACTCTTGAATTTGTCAGTCACAGGGCATATTATATTTTAATCTGCTCATTGGATTAATATACAAAAAGTCAACATGAAAGCTCGCATCAAAATTTAGGCCATGATGTGCTGGATTATTCGAGACTAAATCCATAATGAATGAATAAAATACAAAGCTTTTAAGGTAGCCTATCTCTATCAATTCACCTACATTGTCTGTTTTTAATCCTCTCTCATTCTTCTCTCCTCTCAATCTGTTCTCCCATTCCTTCTTTATAATCTCCTCCCTTGTCAAATATGTGGACAAGTATGACAACATTGTTCAAAAGAAAGCATTCTTAAATATGTTAATAAATATTGTCTTGTCATTGTTGGCAAAAATCATATAACTACATGACATCTTACGTAAGATTTATGTATATTACAGTATGTATCAATAATTTCAAAGTTACCCATGAGTAGGCATGGGCCGGTATAAGATTCTGACGGAATAATAACCTTGGATAAAAATATCACAGTTTCACGGTATCATGGTATTGTGATTACTGCTCTAAAATATAGTATTTTTTAATTGTCTGGGTAAAAAACAACAATTCTTTCCTATTTGAAAATAAAGTATTTTCATTTTTCAAAGATTTATAATATTTTGGAACAGTAAACATGTCAGGCTAAATAATGAAAAAATCATTGACTTCAGCTGCTTCATTAGTTTCAAAAACACAGATTTCTTTACCATTTAAAATAACATCTTTGGATATTTTTTTCTGCTAGAAAACAAACAAAAAATGTTAATAAACTTCTTCCATATCCCTTGGGAACGGTTTTTCAGAAAATTTTGACGGTTTTAGCACCTTGACTTTTCCAAAGAGCAGTATACCTTGAAAACGGTTATCGCCCCATGCCTACCCATGAGCTTTACTTCTTATATGATGGACATGTGATGCTTTTTTAAACTGAATTTAGTATCTTTAGTTGTATTTTTAAAAGTATTTAGCCCCAAACTTGTTGCAATGATTGCAAATGTCATATAAAATTCAACAAAATTTTAAAGAGTTTAATTAAAAGATTTAATTTAATCAAAGTTTTCTACTCTACGATATCTGTAAAGGGTCACCTTTGCCATAATCTTATGTTTTCCCTCTCTTTGTCTGTTCATTGTTTATAATCACTATGTAACATCTGTAGCACCACTCAACTTTACTAATGGAATGCTTGGGGAAAAACATTATTAATCCAACACTTACAGCCCCCGCCTGTCCCTCCCTTCATAACGGCTATAATCTCAGATGGATTGGGCTTTTAAAGAGTTATTTAAAGCATGTCTGAGTGATTCTCCCTCTGTACTGTCCCAGCTATTTTTTCACTGACCAAACCACTAAAATGGAGCTCAGCAGGTCACCACTGCTCCTCATCTGCTTTTATTGTATATGTTCTACTAATAACATTCATATCTTTTAACAATCTTCTCTTATTTGCTACTCTAAAAAAATTCAAAGTGGACAATGTCATTTATTGAGCCTCCTACTTCAGAGCTGGTGAATGCTTGATTCTGATTGGTTAGTGAGCATTCTGTGGTGTGCAGTTATCATCAGATTAAAGCACAGCTAAAGCAGTTCTAGGCAGATTGTGACTGTATATGGTTTTATATGCTGAATGATTTCAGTTACTTTAGAGTCAACAATCAAAACAAAACTAAAGGCTTTGGACCATCTAGATCAGGGATGGGCAAACTTGATCCTCGAGGGCCGGTGTCCCTGCAGAGTTTTGTTCCAACACTAGTCAAACACACCTGAACAAACTAATCAGTGTCTTCAAGATCACTAGAAATCTATAAGCAGGTGTGTTTAATTAGAGTTAGAGCTAAACTGTGCAGGGCATCGGCACTCCAGGAGCGAGTTTGCCCACCCCTGATCTAGATCATTGATCTCAAACTCAATTCCTGGAGGGCCACAGCACTGTACAGTTTTGCTCCAAACCTTATCAGACACAGCTGATCCAAATAATCGAGGTGTTCAAGAGTTGTTAACACCTTCCTTTTTTGGGAAAGCTGTGTTTGATCAGGGTTGGAGCAAAACTGCAGAGCTGTGGCCCTCCAGGAAGTAAGTTTGAGACCTATGATATAGTACAGAGATACCCAAACTAGGGCCCGCAGGCCAAAGTTGGCCCATGGTAACCTTTGATTTGGCCCACCATCCCATCTGAGAAGAGAGGGAAAAGGTTGGAGTGAATGTCTTTAACAGAGATTGTCATTTCTAATTTAACATAACCTTTTGTTTTTTTTTCTTTCTTTCATTGTTGAGCTACAAAAAGCAGTTTAAATAAATATTGAGCATAAATCAGATTTTTACAAATGCAAATGCTTTCACTCAAAGATAGAGGACAATGCACATCGATGAGCAAATTAATAAAAAGTTCATTATAGAATTTAACAAATATATTTAATTAATACAATTAAAGTATTTTTTTTTTATTTTTAAATCTTATTAAATTAGAACATAACCATCGCAATTTTAATGTACCCACCACCCTCAACCAAGCTGGTTTTTGGCCCTTCATAAGAAAAAGTTAGGGCACCCCTAAATTTTGAGTAAACTGACGAAAATGCTGCTAAAGCCCTTCTTGTTGTGTCTGAATTACAAAACATACAAAAAGAACTTTTAAAAAATATCATTTACAAATATTTGTTTTATTCCAGTTCTATTTTTTCCTTAGTAGTTTATCTTTCACCGTTTTACGTCCAGCAAACATTTAGAAACTTAAATTTTTTTGTATGCATGTACTGTTGCATAGAACTGTATGTATCCTTCACAGAACCATCATATTGCATACTATTTAATGTATATGGGATGTCACAGAATTTTTAAAGTACACTTTCTTAAATAAAAATGTAGACTTGTATAAACTTTATAATAAGAGAAACATTCAGTCACAAAATGTGAGAGGTTGTGATATATTTCCTTTATAATGGAGGCTATAAACCCCATTTTTATGAGTGTCAAAATCTGTTGCTTGGCAACAGCAGATGATGAAATGTTGTATTTGCAAACAATCTTACATCTCTGGCTATTTATGAGCTCAGCGGGGGAGGACAAGAGCGAGAGAGGTGCACAACGATGGAATAACTTCAAAGAGAGGGAATGTGTATGAGTGTGAGGCAGGCATTAAATTCTGCTTGCCTACAAACCATTTGATATCAGGCTGTGTTGCTATGGGCAACACACAGTGGGAGTGAATAGGGTATGATTAAGCAGCGATATTGAAAAAAGAAGCACTTTTTGGCTTTTTTCATTGCGTAAGCTGATGTAGATATCTGGGGGATGGCAGAGAGAGAAAGAGAGAGGATGCTGAGTGGGCAGGAATACAGAGGGCAGGCATCCAATCAGCTGCAGCTCAGTCAGCGTCTGTTTGTCCAATAGAGTGTGACGAGGCTCCTCTAGTGTGAGCTCACAGCGCTGCTGCTGCCTGGCATCTTATTAATGAATGGAGCGTCTCACAGGCAGCAAAACGTTGCTTGAGCTCTCTCTCCCTCGACGGAGAAGGCAACACAAACAGAATAGTACAAGCGATTCACACCTCGACAGAAAGCAGCAGCAGCCGTGTGGCAAAATGAAGAAGCAGCAGAAAGAGGACGAGAACTCGGACAGCGATGCAGAGCTGGAATCTTCTCTTCCATCAACCATGGATGTCCGTTCCTCTTCCTGCTCATCCAACCTGCTTGTGCCCTCATCTTCTCAGCGAAGATCCATCTCCATGGGAGACTTTAGGAGAGTCGCTGCTGGACAGACAGGCTCTGAACCCAACTCTTCAGCTGCAACGGCGCCCTCGTCCAAGCTGGTGACCCCTAGCTCCAGTATGGAGTTTGAAGCAGCTCGTCGACGCCTCCTGGAGGTGGAGGAGCGCCAGCGTGTTATCAGAGAGATGGAGAGGCGACTGGAGGAGCTGAGGGAGGTGTTTGTGCGCTCGGAGCAGGAGGTGGTTGAACACGGAGAGCTGGTGGCCCGCATCACTGCTGCTGCCCAGCAGGGCGAACTATACGTGGCGGAAAACGGACAACGACTCAAAAAAGGATTGCGTTTCAAACGGCACAGGCCCACCATTGTCTTTTCCTCCATGCTGGGACTCAGAACGTGCCTCCCTTGGCCTGTGAAGATGAAATAGCAAAACAACTGGCTGGTCCTTCACTGATGTCACACGTCACGAGAGCATCGTCCACTTCAGGTCTAAGGATATTCAAGTCTCGCTCTTAGTCAGGAAATGCTTCGCTTCGTTCATATATATCGTTACCTGGGATCTGAGATGGTGCTTCATTTGAGCCCATTGAAATGGCGCAGGCCTCGTTTTTGCTGCTTGAACCACCCAAGACACTAGGGATGTGTGTGTAATGTGTGTGAACTTTGGAGCTCTGTGCATGTGTCACACTTCATAGGGTTGCGTAGTGTGCGTGCGAATGTGTGAATGTCAGAAAGGAAGCTGAAGCATGCTGTTCCTCCTGGAGAGGTCACTTAAGTTTCCTTTGATTGGTCCAAAAAAGGAAAAGCATTCTTCTTCTTGTAGTAAAGCTGTGCAGAATCTGAGCGTTCAGGCTTTGTTTACACCAAGAATGATAACTATTATAAAAAACTATATTTGGCATCACACCAACAGATGCATGCAGCTTGAAATGTTCAGGATCTTTCAATTAAATTGCAATTATGTCTGTGGGCAATCAGTTACCACCAGAAAACAAATCATCCTTGATGTGATTCCAATTATATCATATATACACTTATGCATCTGGCAAGTGCTTTTTTCCAAAGTTCTTTAAATTGAATTTGTTTGTTTTTTAAGTTTTCTGGAAAAATAACCAATAATCATGTGGGAACCAATGGGGCTGGGCCAATAAACGATATTATATCGAATCGCGCTAAAATTTATATCAATAACAATGATAAGAACTGGACTTTTTTTTTTTACTCTGTATTGATTTAAGAGTCAAATCACACAGCAAAACTGTTTTTTTAACCTTTTTTATTAAGATAGGATAATAGAGGACAGACAGGAAAGTGTTGGGAGCAGAGAGAGATTAAGGATGGGCATAAGACCTCCAGCCGGGAATTGAACTTGGGTCACCCTGAGCACTATGGTGCTAAATGTCGTCGCACTTAACCACTAGGCTATTGAAGCTGACACAATGGGAATCTTAAAGTGTGTTGATATTAGAGGTGTACCAAATTTTCAGACACCGAAAATTTATCAGCTGAAAATATGTTATGGCATTTAATGGACCCTCTAATTTCCGTGACTTCAGTCATTGTTAGGGACGTACTCTCCTAAAACTGGAAGCATTAACAACTTGTATTGTAAATATATATCGTTATCAATCAATTTGGCAATATTTGTCGAGATTAATATGGCCATATCACCCAGCCCTATGTACCATGTCATAGTGTTTGAGCTAGAGGAATGCTTGATTATAAATGAATAAATGTTAATAGTTATCATCTTTGGGGTGAACCCCAGATATAGCACCAATGAATAGATTGTATGACTGCGAATGTTGATCTGTGCACATACTCTATACTTGAGATGAAGGCTTCTATGCCACTTGTGTACCCACATGTGCTTTAGTTCTCTAATGTACATTTGAGGTGCCTGTCGGCGTGCGTTGATGGAGACGAGAACCGGCCATTTCTCTCTCTTCTCCATCAACATTCCATCTGTGGCCTCTCTCTCATTCCCCTGTCGCCTAGCAACCTGGACTTTCAATTCCTTCAGAATGTATCTGACATCAACAGATCATCCAAAAGTACAGCTCATGAATGACAACTAGAGGACATTTTAAGATTTGCTGCAGAATGCTAGTTAGTTTGAGAATGTAGAATGCCTTCAAATATGTAGTTAAAATACGTAAGCATAGATGATGGCTATGCCCGAACGAGTTTCAGCCTGGCATCATAATGTCGTGTGTAATGATCTAGAACAAATCCTTGAGAACCTGCGAGAGATAACCAAACAAATATTTAATGACTACAAATGCAGAAAAGTAATACGCTATGAATGTACAGTGTTCAATTATTAAGCACTCCATGGGTTGTCATTTTGCAGCCTTTCCATTAGGCCACGCATAGAATCATGGAATTAATATTAAATGGAGCATAAGTTTTAAAATCCATCAAAGATGAAGGCAGATTGGCTGAATGCTATGCTAACATCAATTTGATGCCTTCCTACCTCTGTACATGCTACCTACAAACGCTGCTCTTTTTCAGGTATCAGACACAGCCAATGCTAAAAGGCTAAACAGGCTAAAACCGGTATCAAATGCAGCTTGCTGTATTGGTATTGGTCGGTTGTTTGGTGCAAACTTCCCGTCTCTTCTGCATTTCTCTCTCTCTCTCTCTCTCTCTCTCTCTCTCTCTCGCTCTCTCTCTCTCTCTCTCTCTCTCTCTCTCTCTCTCTCTCTCTCTCTCTCTCTCTCTCTGTGAGCAAATGGCTCATAGCCGTGTTTGAGTGAAGTGCGTTTGGGGACTTCATCAAAACACAGGAGACTGCTATTCTTGGCTTGAACCAGTTAAGGCTAGAAGATTCTGGGCTATATAGAGAGAGAAAGATTGTGTGATGCAAGCTAACCTTGTTGGTCTTGTGAGCAGAATAACCTTTTTCTTCTGCAGTTAAATTTATGCTGTACTGCAGGGTAGGCCAGCAGGACCGTACATCACCACTGAGAATGTAGCCTGCACCTGGCATCCTGCCTCATTGTGTAAGCAGACAGTTGCTGCACCTTATTAGGAAAAAAAGGACATTGACTTACTGCAAATTAATATATTATTATGTAACATATTTTAAAGTAATATTCATAATAATTACACCTTATTATTTAAATTAGTTATTATTCAAATTCATAATCGGATTTTAAATTTAGTGGTAAATATTGTCAATATATGTTACATTACCTGTTCACTCTGATATTAGATTCTGTTCCACCAACTATTCTTTAGATTTTATGCATATATTCACTTGTAGAGGATTATTTATACCATTGAAAAGCTGTGAATACAATACACATAGAATGTCTCAAACAATTATTTCACCCCCAAAAAATGAACATTCTGTCATCATTTAATCATCCTCATGGCATTTCTATGAGAAATATTTTTCTTAAATATAAATGATTTATAAGCAAATCCAGGAATTTCAGTCTGTTTATTATAAGTTCTGATACTTCAATATGTACATAAAAACATTACAAGAAATAATAATCCAAATGAACTGAACCATTTAGTATGTTACTAAAGTAACATAAGTTAGAATCCGAAGTTAGTAAGCTACTTTTATGTTCATTTGTGGATAAAATCTTAAATTAAATCTATTCATCTTACAAAATGAACATGTTTTGAATGAATATTATTTAAATGGAGGGATAATTGCTTATGGTTTCTGAAATGACGTGAGGGTAAGTAAATGCTGACAGAATCTTCTTTTTAGGGTGAATTTACCCTTTACTCACTTCCCAATACAGTCCTGTCTTCTATATGCGATGAAGATCAACTATTACAGAACAATTCTTAGGTCACTTACTTGGTCCAATTGTATGTTATCCTATATGAAGTGAAAGAGTGAACTTTAGAGAGTTATTCATTGGGTATATAAGTATATACCCTAAATAGAAACCATCACAGAAAATTCCAATGTTTTACACTACAAATACCATTACAAACAATCAAAATGAGTACATTTAATTGGTTTTAAGTATGTTTTGGGACATATTCCTTTAGTATTTATAGTTATTTATTTTTTACAAGGCTAAAATTACCAGTAGAGCTTGGCCATTGGGTTTTTAATTTGCATTATACAGTGCGTTTGTGTTTTATGGATGATCAGTCTTGAATTAGAGTTAGTGACTGTAAAGACACCAAATTCTCTTGCTGTGGATGAGAGGCTCATCCCATTAGCCTTCATTTGGACGATCTGCTTTTTGAGGGTTTCAGAATAACCATGAATGTCTGGCAGTTACATTGAAAACATAAAAACTAGGCTTCCAGTTAAATAGTTCAATTTTATGTTGTTTTAAATGAACTAAGAGAAATCTAAAAGTGTTAATTTTGATTAGTTTTATATTAGCAATATATATGCTATGCTTCAAAATTTAAGCAACTTGTGAAAAATATGGCATCATTTTAAACGGGACTAAGGAGTGATTTTGAAATTGAGGAAATTGTAGGTTTTCCTCTACTTCTGATCTCCACTGTATATATAGACATTACTGTATGGTGCTTTTTGTATCTGCAGCTGTGTGATGATGTTGCTGGATTTACGTGGTTTAATGATGCAGATTGCCTGCTCACCGCAGTCTTTATTCAGTTTGATGGATCGGTGTAAGTCAAACTCAACAGAGGTGATGGAAGCACAGTTCAAGGGCTACTTTACTTTAATGACAGAACATCTGGGTGTCCTTATTAATGCTTGCGTGATCTCCCTCATTTTAGGAGGGATTTGATTTCAGCAGCTGTAGATTATGTTAGATTTAGGACACGCGATTGGCTGCTGTAGAGTGTGAAAGATGATGAATGCCTGCAATTAGGGCTGCACAATATTGGAAAAAACCCGCATTATGATATTTGTTCCCTGCGACATATATTGCAATAGAAATACAAGTTCAACACATGACTTAAATAGCTTTATTTGGAAAGTCACTACTTTAGATTGATTGGAATGATTTTGTATGGGAGTGAAATATAAATATATGTTATGTAAATTATGGTAAACATATAATAAACATTAAAATATATATATAAACAATAATAAAACTACAGTCATAAATTAACATAATGGAGCAGATGTTAAAGTGAAACAAACAGCGCTTTATGGTTTTCTGAGGAGAGTCTTAACAGTATTTCGGTACAGAAATTGAATAATCAAACATAAAAGAGCATTGCATAGTCTTCATTATATAAACAATTCAATAAAATGTTACAATTTTAAACTCCTTTATGTTTTATGTTCTCTTAATATGCTTATTAACTCTTAAACTGTTCACATAGACCTTAAAAACACATGAAAATGTCACATTTTCACTCCATAATGGTTAGATTTTGCTGTGTCTCCACAAATCTCATGTGTTTTGACCTGTCGATTCTGGTCAACTATAATCCCATTCAACATTGCATTGCTCAAACGATATATTGTGCAGCCCTACCTGCAATGCTCTTCATCATAATCATCATATCAAACTACATTATTGTGACGAAAGCCTCTTGTGTGAGGATGTGTTATCAGTAATCGCTGTTTGAATAAAGAGATGAACCCTTCAACGAACACTTACCACGGTAACTTTAGGTTCTACTCATCTATCACTTATCTTGGCTTGTAGAATATAATTTAATTTGATTTAATCACACCAAATTTTTTATTCAGTCTCTGTATATGTATTTATTTATTTAATACACAGATTTCTTTGGTGGGATTCAGCATTCTGAGATTTCCAAATAAAGTACAGTATAGCAGGGTTTTAGAAGTACCAGGTTTCATGTAGTGTACTTAAATGTTTGTAATGTTGTGGTTTACCTCTTTGCTGTCTGGTTTGGTTCATTTCTTGTAACACATTCTTTTTAAAAAATCTGAAAAAATGATTTGGCAATTACATTGTTTCTGAAAGTGTTTTTTCCCATTAATTTCTAAAAGTCTTTGTTTAAGAAAACCGTGTAGATAAGAGGTGATCCACAACATTAACAAAAGTTCAAAGCTGTGTTCCTAACAGCTCAAATAAAGAAAGGAACTACACTGCGATTTGATGGATGATGATCTGACGAAGAAAGAGGGAGTAGGTGAAAATTGTGGAGTAATTTGTTTGTCACGATTATCTGCTCTGATGTAGATTTCTTCAGAGAATCATGGCTAATGTAATTACATAGAGAAGGACATTCCATATTAGAGGCAAATCTTCAGATATTGTTTAAAGATAAAGTTTTACTTTCTGTGGATAAACTTAAGGTTTCACAAAACACAACTATTAATTGTCACCACTGTCAGGGACAATGGTTTTTGTGAGGGTTCCTCAATGTTGAATGGTTTCTTGTGGGTTTTATTTAGTCTTTTTAGCTATAAAGATTCATTAAATGCCTTATCTCATTTACTGTACATATAGAATTCTTTTACAACACGTTTAAAACACACCTCAGCCAGAGTCTCTCTCATGCTAATTTTTGCACTGCACCTTTTCTGAGTTTTACTATGACAGATGTTAACAGAAAAGCTTTCCCAAAGATCTCTCTGGGCCCACTTGCAGGATGAATGTAAAGTCTTTGTGTCCATGTCTATAGTTATGATGCCATTCTATAGGCTCCATCTTTGTAAACGGTTCTGTTGGATTTTCAGCTTTTGTTGTCGCATCTAGTTTAGACTTCTTCTTTTAGCTGTGAAATAACACAATCTTAATTCTCACAACTATTCAGTAGCTTTCATTTTTATTCAAGGACTTTCTTTAAACATAAGCTTTTGACTGTAATTTTGAACATTATATGAATGTATCATCCAATGACTTTCTGTTATCAATGAGTTGTGCGAGATCTATTCGAATAAAAGTTACTGTTATTTAATATTTTTCTTTTAAACAAGATTCAACAATTCCCACTCGTCTCTTGTCCGTCATTGAAAGGATATATTTTTTTTATTGTTGGTTTTTGCTCGCTGGTTTACTATTTGTTTGCTGAACAAAACAAAAAAAAACACGAAGATTTAAAAGAATCCATTTGCTCCTGTGCACAATATTTATTCCCTTGACCTTTTTAAATGACCAGATATGCTTATGAAAAATGCTGATCTCGTGCCAGAGAGAGAAACTAATATGCCAATGTCTATTTTAAACAGTCGGTCTCTCAGCAGAATTTGATAGGGCAACAGGACCTGAGGAAGTGCTTGATCCAGCATCACTTGAAAAGAATTCTGCTGAAATCAGTACCAACACCATCATTTCTTTTCCTGAGCCATCTGGCAATCAGACAGACATCAGCACTGAAGGAAAAACAGACTGCTAATGTCAGTCCAGCTGACATTTATATATGCCAAAGTCAACCGATTTAAAATCGATTGGCTCAAAGAAAAGCAGCATTGAAAAACTCCATAAGCTTGTCAAACTTTGATTTAACTCTAGAAAAAAAAGCACTTTCAGGTAAAGAAACAGATAGTAGTCGACAAAATATAACATGATGATCTGGAATGTTTTGATCCAGTCCAATCAATGATACTGACAACACAAACATGCAAAAAGAGACGTTAACCTTTTAAAAATGTACAGTGTTAAAGTTTATGAATTGGCAGGATTAATTATGAACAGTATAAAGCAATGTGACCTGGGATTCTGTTTATCCAAATAGAATGAGCAAGAAACAAAGATAAAGTATTTTAAGTGTGTAAAACCCTCATTAATCTTGGTATTACATCACATAGTTGCATTTTATTTAACAGTGTGCTAAGTTAAACGATAACTGCATGACCTAAGACCCAGTTTTATTTTCACTTAGTACTTATGTATGTTCTAAGTATACATACAGGGTTTGTACGGGTGCTGGAAATCCTTGAAAATACTTGAACTTGAAGGTTTAATTTGGATCATTGAAATGACTTGAAAATGTAGTGATGCTTTCTAGATAATTTATCCTACTAAAAAGGTAATAATAATACACTACTTAAAAGCAATCTTTTTGCTTTTGTATGCACATGTGCCTGTAGCGTAGTATTTTATTCTGTGCTAATTAAAATGAAAATAAAGAAAATAATTTAAGAGAGTAAATGACTGGTATTTAGTGTTGTGCTGTGACAAACATTCCATCAAAATGTTTCCTTTGAATACTATACAGAATAAAATAATAATTAGCATCTCATATGATGCGTAAAAAGTCTGTATATGTATGTAGAGATGCACCAATTGGATATTTTCACCAATAACTCTTAAGATTTGGAGACCCATAGCCAATATGTTAGCCGATCAGCTTCTCTGATTTTTCTGCATGATTGCAAAAACACAAGGCAAAAGCATAAAGCGAGCAACTGATTTTATTTTAAAACCTTAATCTCTAAGCTACTGTTGTCTATGGCCAACTTTCTATTTAAATAAAATCTAAATAAAGCAATAAATAAAGCACCCATATCAACGAACATAAACCAAATAAGCAGCAGATATCAAGCGTGTGCAGTGGTTCAACCAGCGGAAATAATGCAGAATCTATCGACTTAAAGATATCAGCCTAAATTTGTTATCAAACCGATCAAAAAAAATAGCAGTTATCAGCCAATATGGGCGCTAATATATATTGTGCTTCATTTGCCACCAAGTGCTCAAATTTTGGCTTTGGCAAATGTGTAAGAACCCTGTATGCACACATGTAAAAATGTAGCTACCTTACATAACAGTACTTTCTTTGATAAGTACATTGAAAGTACACACTAATCACTCCTGTTGTAATATAAAGTGCAACCTTAATGTCTCATATTCGAGACTAACCTGATGATGGTGCTTTGAGACTTCATCCCCAATCCCACAGTTATGAGTAATACTAATATATCAGAGTAATCACATTGTGTAAATATATCCCTAAAACGAGCTCAGATCACTTAAGTAGTGCAGAAAGCACTTAAGCGAAACATCTGCAACATCACCGAGATTAAAACTCTGAAGTGCAAAAGAGCAGCCATTCATTTCATCTTCACTTTCAGTTTATGCAAAGATCAGTAAAGCACTTACTGTGTTTGCATAACATAAGGTCTTGCATAATGGTTTCAACCCATAATGGAAAAAGCGATGATATTATAATAGCCCTGATCCAATGAATGGGTTTAGTTGGGGTAAAAGCTTACCCTGGTGATTTTCTATACACTTTAAATGACCCAACATACTCTATAAAATAAAAAATTCTGCTTTTGTGACATAAGAATCTGAGGCATATCACATTACCTTTTTGTAAATCATGCAAATGATAAAGTTTATAAAGAAGCAAGGTGTATAATGGAGAAGTCATTTGTGGGAACATTTTCTAGAGGTAAGCCGTCTGTCTATCTATCTACCTGTTCACTTGCGCACACACAGTTGCTGCAGATTTGTCGGCTGCACATTCATGATGCGAATCTCTCGTTCCACCACATCCCAAAGGTGCTCTATTGGATTGAGATCTGGCGACTGTGGAGGCCATTTGAGTACAGTGAACTCATTGTCATGTTCAAGAAACCAGTCTGAGATGATGCGTGCTTTATGACATGGCGCGTTATCCTGCTGGAAGTAGCCATCAGAATATGGGTACACTGTAGTCATAAAGGGATGGACAGCAACAATATTCAGGTAGGCAATCTTTTATTGTCTGATTTTGGTGAGCCTGTGAGAATTGTAGCCTCAGTTTCTTGTTCCTGGCTCACAGGAGTGGTACCCGGTGTGGTCTTCTGCTGCTACAGCCCATCCACTTCAAGGTTGGACGTGTTGTGTGTTCAGAGATGCTCTTTTGCATACCTCAGTTGTAACGAGTGGTTATTTGACTTACTGTTTTCTTCTAAACCAGTCTGGCCATTCTCCTTTGACATCAACAAGGCATTTGCACCCACATAACTGCTGCTCACTGGATATTTTCTCTTTTTCAGACCATTCTCTCTAAACCCTAGAGATGGTTGTGTGTTAAAAGCCCAGTCGATCAGCAGTTTCTGATATATTTAGGCCCGACCGTCTAGCACCAACAACCGTGTCACGTTCAAATTCACTTAAATCACATTTTCCCCCCATTCTGATACACGGTTTGAACTGCAACAGATTCTCTTGTCCATGCCTAAATGCACTGAGTTGCTGCCATGTGATTGGCTGATTAGAAATTTCTTTCAATGAGCAGTTGGACAGCTGTACCTAATAAAGTGGCCGGTGAGTGAATATGACAGCATATATATATATATATATATATATATATATATATATATATATATATATATATATATAATAATTTTTTATATATATATATAATTCTATGTATTTGTTTGTTGTCACGCTGATTATGTTGTCAGGTTCTGTGTTTCTATTGGCTCTTGATTTGCTCGACATAGAAGCACACTACAATATTTGCAAAATTAAGTCAAATATTTGACTGCTATTTCAAACATTTACCCACTGCATTGCTAAAAATTCACTTTTGCTTTTTCTATGTTGGCTGCAAATAGTGAAGCCAAAGACAATTGATCGCCCCCCGTTGGTTGGCTGCAGTATAAAAGCCTAATAAACCACATAATCTTCATGTACATGAAAAAGACGGGAACCAACTGAAAATGATTGTAATTACACTGTGCTCTTGTGATTATATCAGCTGGAGTTTGAGTCGAATTTTAAAACCATGGCTACAGAGCTGGGCTCCAAATGACATCATCACTTTTGTACAGTGGAAGGAAGATTATCCCAGAGATAATCTGTCGTACCCCTATAGAATTAAATACAAGTGAGATCATGTTTGTTCAGTCTGACAAGCAAAAACCTAAAAAAAAACTATTATAAAAAATAGACCTGCAGTGTGGTACATTTTTATTAACAGCAAAAGAAAAAAAGTAAAAAGTAATTCTATATAGTCTCAATTGCTGTGTAATAATAACAAAAATATATAGGCATTTTTAAAAATCTATATACTATTAAAAGCAATATTCAAAAGTGTCTCACATTTGGTCTGGATAGCGTGCACTAGAGGGAAAAAACTATAGTCATTTAATCTGACTGAACCTCTCAGAATAGAATCTTGTTTTTACTTTTTTACATTACTAAACAACAATGGTCATTTTAACTTCCCATATAATCCATACTGCATTTACTTGAGTGTCTTGTTTCTATTCCAAAAGCATGTACTAGACCAGTGTTTCTCAACCATGTTCCTGAAGGACCACCACCTCTGTAGCTCCTTAACCGAACACATGAGATTCAGATCATCAGCCCATCAGCAGAATGAAAAACCTGCAATGAGTGTGACAGACAAAGGAGACATCCAAAGCATGAAGTGTTGGTGGTCCAACACAAGCAAAAATATTGTTTTCAGAAATAATAAGTCAAATTAAGCAGGGTTTCCCTTAAAATAAGCAAAATAGTCTGCCAGTGGGGTAAACTAAATTATTTTGCTTGTTTTAAGGGAAAATGGTCTTTCTAAAACCAAGACAGTATTTTTTGCTTGTCTAGAAAATGGTAGTAGATATTTGGAATAGAAACAAGACAAAAACACTGAGTAAAAAAGCACTTTTTGCAGCTTGATCTTACACTTAAACACTACTGAAAAGCTTGATTAATTCAGCAACACTTTTACAGTACTACACATTTGTTTCTCATATACAGGTTTAACTGCCCTTTTTTTTAAACAAACAATTTTTTGAGACAGTATGTTCAATAAAATGACAGATTACACTGGCACTCAACCAGCTGATGTATCACGCTGCAAGCATTTCAGAGTGAACATCTGCTTCACACTGACCTGAAACTTTCTGCACTGTCTGACCCTCTGACCAGTGACGTAACACCTGTCAATTATGCAACAGCTCAGTCAGACACTAAGAGCTACCGATTTTCAATCTGTAAAGAAGCTGAGTGCTGGCAACCGTCCATTAGGCCCATCCAGAGTGATGGCTGAAAGAGGAGCAACTAATATGGATCTACACATATATAGCTGTGGAAAAAAATTAAGAGACCACTTGATCTCTGGATTTACTGGATTTATAAGATATGGCTTTGAGTAAAATGGTAATGTTTGTTTTATTGCATGAAGGTTTAGTCTTGCAAATTTCAAATAAGAAGTGATTTAGAAACATTTTTAAAGGGTACTTATTTTATCCCTTTTTCAAGATTTAAGAGAAGTCTTTTGTGTCTCCAGAATGTGTCTGTATAGGTTCTACTCAAAACACCCATCAGATTATTTAATATAGCTTTCAGAATATTTGATTTTCTGCTCTGAACACATTGTAGCTGTTTTTGTTTCCTGTGCCTTTAATGCTAGTTCTCCCCGCCCACCGATCCCACGTGCCTGTCAAGAGTGTGCCGCAATCTCCGCCTCGGCTGCGTCAGAAAAACAGCACAGTGACAGACATGAAGGAAGCAGCGCTCACGTAGCGTTTGTGAGAAATACTACAGTAAGAACTTTCCCAATGATTATTTGATGTATTTGTTGTGGAGTTGCAACGATGAGTCGCACACAATGTCATTATAAAGTTCACGCACACACAAAGAGCGTGCGCATTTAACTTTGCACTGTTTTTGCAAGCAAATGTGACAGGATACACGTTATTATTCACTGCTATAAACCTGATTTATTGTCCACAAACCAAGATTGAAGTGTCTTCTTTTATAATTGTACTACATGCGGCTGTGTTGATAAAGACGTTTAAATCGATGTAATTCATTACAAACATGCACTTTAAAGACATTTTAAAAACGCTTTAAGCTTGTAAAACTGATTCTTGATCACATTTGATAATGATTGATGATCACAGAGAGCTCAACAGATCTTTTAATCTCAGTTGCTTTGCACATGTCCTGTCTTGTGGATATGATTATACGTGTTACTATAGAGACGTGCTAATACACAGCTGTCAAATCAATTCGGTAGGCGGGTTAATCGCACTCCTATGTCACGTTGCGGTGGGCCTCAAAACGGGAGGGATTTGGAACCTATTTTTAACATCAGGAAATTAAAAAAAAAAAGAGCGATATACTGTCTTTATAATACCCCAACAGTGAACACACTATACCTACTCACAATTCTGTCCAAACAGCTTACAAAAGATGATTTTCATCATAGGAGCCCTTTAAGTAAATTACAGCTGGTCTAAATAACAAACTAGGGTTATTCCACCAAATGCTGATATCTGAGGTCTGCACTGCTAGTGTGCTGTTTTAAAGCAGCTGAAACAGTACTTTTTTTGACATTTACGAAAATAAAATGATTTTAAATTAGAAGAAATGGTCATTAGTAGTTAACAGAATAAATCAACCCAAAACAATTAATCCAAACACAAACTATACATTGTAAATTCAGAGTAAAATGAAAATTGTCAAGTAAAGGCTCTTATTTTTTTCCAATAGCTGTATATGTGTATATAATCCATTTGCAAAAAGCTCCCATTCTTAAGCCAAGATTTGTGTGGAAACAAACTGCCGAGAGCAAAAACTGCATGTGTGACAGTAGAAGGCTTACATATTCTAGAAAAACACACTTACGCCATTTCTTCAAGTGACAATGTATTATGTCCTATTATAAAGTACTTGCTGTAAGTGTTATGGACATCTTTTACAAGACTGTTATGACGTGTTTAACGGTCATCATAATCTTAAATCTTTGAAAGTTTTTATTATTTTGATTTTATTAAAAACATATGACCATTTGTATGCATTTATGTAAGTATGTATGTATTATATAATCTTTACATCAAATTACAAAAAACGAATTAGTAATTGTGTGAGGCGTTTCTAATGCAGCATATCTATGGGGCTGAGAGTAAATTTGATGTTATTCTCTCCTCTGGCTGCTGTCATCAGTCTCGCACAATTTTGTTTCTTTTTCTGAAAGTCTTGATAACATCTTCGAAGCGTTTTTTATTTATCATATTAGCAAATAGGATTGTAAAAACAATATTTGTTGTACTCACCAATTAACTGCGCTCTAAGTTTACCCAACTCTGCCGTCTTCCGCTACTGAGAAACCCAGAAATGTAAAAAGGTCTAGAGTCAACAATAACTGATTAGAGCTTTTTTGATCTATTGTCTGATTAACCCAGAAACAACAAATGCAGTTATAGCTTTCAAACATTTAATTGTCATCATCCGTTCTCAGACACAGATGGAAAACACTATTTTAAAGAAAATACAATCATGTTCAGAACAAACTAGACATGACTTTTGTAAATATTATAAGATGACAATGATACAAAATGGTTAATAGCATCGTTTACAAGCAGCTTTACCGTTTGCTTTCCTAAAACACAAAGTCAGCTGAACCGCTTTGGACCTCTGCTGCCAACATACTGGACACTTTCATCTCTGCCCGAAAAATTCTTCACAGAAGTCAATGAGATGGCAGAAGGGAATACATCTGTTGTGTGCTTCAGCTTATCAAACATTTATACAGCGTCTGCTAAGACATGTCCCAAATGCAACATAAACTTCCTCCATCTGAAGGAAGACCCTATAAAACAAAAGCTAATGCTGATCGATAACAATACAGACACGGAAGAGACAATAACTTTGGGTGGCATAAAAAATATTTTGTTCTGTTTTTACTGAATGCCAATTCAGATTTTATGTGTGCCTACAAATATGAGAATTTAATCTTTCTCTTTACTGTAGACAACTAAATATTACTCTACCAAAACAAGCAAGTCATGAATTGAGCTTTAAAAATAACCATGTTTGAGCTTTTAAAAATAACTATTAGGCATCGGACTAACATATTGTTTGTGTGTGCACTATAAAGTGTAATAGTGTCTGTACTGTGTTGGTTACTTGATGTATTTTGGGTTTCTTTCGTAAGTTGCAATACTGAAGAATACTGAAAAATCTGCAGTCCAAACCAATCAGGCATTTCTGAGGTTCCTAAAAGTCTTTGTGTGCCTGTTTATGAATAACCCTCATGTCCGGGAATCAGCAGCAATAGGAGACGACGCTGCAGAGGAGACAGATGAAACCAAATCCACCCTCCTCTGTCTGGTGGACCTGCTGTCTGGCCAGAACTAATGGGCACGTCATAATGCCTGATGGTATAAAATGATATCCAGAGAGCACCAACCACAGGATGAGGTTCAGCAAATGAGTCCAGTGCCTCCGAGTCTGGCAACAATCTTTTTTAGAGACCTTCAACTCCAATAGCTTCGGCGTCAATAAGATACAAGAAGTGCTGTCAAACAACAAAGCCCTTTTTTCCGCCAAAGAAGTCCAGTCATTCGAAAGACGTACCTGCCAATCCTTCCGTCCAGATGAACAGCTGAGATACGTTCTGAACAACACTGAATGGACCGATGGATCATCTTACCGTGTCCACACTAATGCTGTGAGAGAGTCTGTTCTCCAGTCTTTCATCTTCTAAGTGCATGTCACCGCTACTAGGTCCAGCGGATCTGAAGATAAAAGCAACAGTCTAGACTGGCTCCACATGGTGTCATCTCATTCTCCTAATTTATGTACATAGTTGACTGGAAAGGTGCCGCTTCTAGAAGGTTCTCCCTCTATGTGGCCCACCTGGGGGAGAACGATTTTGGGGATTAGACTCTAAATTCATTCACAGATTTAAACTCATGGCAAATAAACACAGGAGGGGGACAAAATATCCCAACAGGATTAGCAATAGCTGTACATTTTGACATTGGAGAAACATTATTTGGTCCCCATGAGGAAAATGGCTCATAAATTACAAGAAATTCAGTGTTTTGAGCATGCAAAAATGCAGAATGTCTCCTGTGAGGGTTGGGGTAGGGGGATAGAGGTATTAACTAATACAGGTTGTACAGAATAAAAACAATGGAATGTCCACAAAAACAAACCTGTGTGTGTGCTTTTTTTTTAGTGTGATAGAGTTTGTATACTTACCCACCAGTGTGGGTCATCAGTTGCTGTGACTATTATGACCTCGTTCTTAAAAAAAGCCAGATGATTGGCTCCAACCGCTCTGCAGTCAACCAATGCTTTGACCTTTTTGGGCCTTTCCCTTAATGAGATCTAAAACAAACAGATAATAAATACTTTAGCAAGCCAAGACTGAAATACATTACATGAACATTAAACACGAAATCATACAGTTGATGACTTTAATACAGAGAAATGCTCAAAACAAAACAACTAAGGCTTATTCCCTGTTTTACCATGCATTTTCAGGGATCTGATTACAGGTGGTCAGTTAAGAGCATTAATATTTATACCTGGTATTATTAACATTTAGATGAGTCTCATTTTAAAATGTTCTTTTCCCTCAGATATTTGATATCATTCAGAAAAAAATTGGAGTCTGTGTCAATCAAAGACTGCATGATTTTCTGTGAATTTAATCGACTCTGAATGTACACAATATGAAAACTAGCATCATCTCCCTTGAAAAATCTGCACAAATGTTGTGTAGCATATTCCACCTGTACATGTACAATGTTCACAAACAAAATATACTATATAAACATAGAGAAGGCATTTTTCTTAAAACTAAAGATCACTGCTTTTTATTATTACCATTGCGTTTTTTCGTGATCGAGGTGGTGGCAGTAAGACTGGCACCGCGACACTGTTGTTAGCATTAGCTGGAGGAGGTGCAGGGTTGGAAGCCGGACTGCAGTAAAGTTCCTCTTGACTGCCTGCATAGCCTGGAGATGGAGCTGAACCCTTTCCTTGACTGCCGCCACTCGTCCGCCGATATGAGGTTGTCTTCTCTGAGCTGCATACACAAATTTCAGTGATAATATATCAGAATATGACGCATACATATTTACAGAAATGCAGATTTCAGGGGGTGTTACACTAAATTTAATAGAAATACATTAAACGGGCTTAAATTCAAAATCAGAAATTTGAATTCTCAAAATTTACAAAACATTTTGTTTTAAACCCGTGTTCTTTCTATCGCATATTAATATTAATAATACATTTTATTTGTATAGCACTTTTCCTACATACATGCAACTCAAAGTGCTTCACAAACAACAAACAAGCATTAAAATAAACCACATAAATATGTATAGACAAATAAAGCATAAAAACAACAAATATATACTCAGAGAAAAGCATATATGTACACGCATATAACCACACAATCACACACATAATAGTCCTCACATATGCATGCACACACCATACATGCATACATACATACAGTACACCTACACAATATAGATAAAATGCATACACTTCACAAATTGTTGTATTCATACGCAATTTTAAAAACATGTGTCTTAACACGCTTTTTAAAAACATCAATGCTGGGGGATCCTTTTACTTCATTTGGGAGACAATTCCAAATATTTGGAGCATAGTAACTAAAAGAAGTGCCGCCAGATCACATCAGGTTTACAGAGTGAAATTCTAAAAGTCCAGCACTAGAAGAGCGTGGTAACAAACGAGAAGATATTTTGAAGAATGTTCCTATTGACTTCAACTGTAGGTAAAAAAAATGCAATGAAAAACAATGGATTACCAAATCATATAGATCTGTAATAACACAGGAGTGAATAAATGACAGATTTTGTTTAGTTCAGATTTTTTTAGTGAATTATCCTTTAAACCAGGCCCAGACTAGGTCCTGGAGAGGCGGTGCCCTGCAGAGTTTAGCTTCAACACACCTGCCAGGAAGTTTCTAGTTTACCTAAGAACTAGTGGGTTATGTTATTTCTAACTGCAGTTAGAGCTAAATTCTGCAGGACACCGCCCTCTAGAACAGAGTTTGGGCACCCATGCTTTAAACAATACTGATAGCTCATATGTAGTTCATTTTTTTTAATGCAACTGTAAATGACAGTAAAACTAAAATCTACAATAATAATAATGTACAATACTGAGGAAATATCTGGCCTCAAGTTAAAGCAAACGCAGAATTGCATTGACTAACCTGACAGGTCCTCTTTGACTCTGGGGTGAGGTGGAGTGATTTTTGCCCTCTGCCCCTGAGAACGGCTGTCCCTCCCAGAACACGGTCTGTCTCTGTCCTTTAGATGGCCCGGTGCTGTGAGAGCGTGCAGGTGTGGGTCCACAGGGCTCTGGAGGTGTGGTGCTAATTTTCTGAAAGCAACCCGTGGGATGAGAACTCTGGCGGTACGGAGTGTGAGTCTCTGGAATGGAACCCGAAATCTGAGGATCTGAACGTCCTGTGGGGACACATATTACCTATGACCGTGCTGTGGTTTGTCTGGAATAAACCTGCAGGGTTTCTATAGAAATCTACATATGCAACCAGCTCACTTCATCTTTTCAAATAAAATAAAATAATTTTTGTTTGTCTATTCAATTTTGATCAGCTCAACATTCAGCTCTTTTGTCGATGCTTAATTCCAGACTTCAGCAATTAAAGGCTGATAAACAGCATCTTACCTCTCTGTATTGCTTTAGCTGGTAGTGGAGGTGGCATGTGACCACCAGTGGGGGCGCTGTTGTTGGGTGGATTTCGATATAGGAAGTCAATGTTCTCATAGGTTCTGGCTGGACAGCTTTTATTTAAATTCCACGCAGAAGAGCAGTGCCCGTTCACACCAGTAGGGGGAAGTGGAGACCGTGATACTTTAGGATGAGGACTTGCCTAAACAATGACATTGAGCATTTGTATTTAGATTTGGAATAAAAAAAAAAGAGAAATCTGTTTTCCTGAGGACTACTTTGCTAATACAAAAATTCATATAGTATGAAGTCATAACAGACCCTTTCATCCAGATCGTCTTCACTGTCATACATGTCCTGTGGCATCTCCCATGTGTATTCAACATGGATCTGAGAGTTAAACTTCCCACTGTGTGCCAATTCCAACTGAACATACACAAAAAAGATAAGAAATATCATAGCCGGCTCACATGGTTACAGTTTTGACAAGACTGATATAAATAAGATACAGCAAAACAAAAACTTTATAATCAACCATCGGGGACTGCATGACCCCGGCCTTTAATTTGGCAGAAATGATATTAAACTGCATCATTATTGTATGCTTGCTTTATGTGATGATATAATTATATGCAGGGGATGTTGCTTAAGAACACAGTCATATGAGACTTCAGGATATTAAACAGGATAAAGTTTAACCAAGTCAACCTGGAGATAATATCTGTACAAACATGTGCTCGCATACACAGACAAAGCCAATAAAAGCTTTGTATCAGCAGTCTGTGTACGTGTACAACATGTGAAACTCACCAGTTCAATACACTGCATGTGCTGCAGTCTCTTGGCAATGTCAAGAGCCGTCTCGCCCGCAGAGTTCACTACAATAAGAACAATAGAAGATCACAATCAGACAAAAGATTTATTTGTCTACCGAACTACATTCCTGAATGTGTGTCAATCATGCTCATAGTTGCACAGTCTGTTTATATATCTACCCGTCCATCCATCTATCTTATCTATGTACATGTCCATTTATTCTTTCATCCATCCCTCCACCCATCTATCCATCTGACTACCCAACCATTTTTCCACACACCTATCCATTCATCTTTACACCCAACCACCCACCCACCCACCCATCCATCCATCCATCCATCCGTTTATCTATCCATCTATCTATCTATCCATCTGTCTGTCTGTCCGTCCATCCGTCCATCCATCCAGCCAAAAAGGGAAGGAGACAAATGTAACTTTTTTCTATTTATTACAAAACAGTACTGCAAGAAACTTTTGGTTTTAATAAACAAAATGTAAAACCTGTATTTTTAATCAAAATAAAATGAAGAAATAATCAGCTGAATAAAAATAAATTGTAAAATATTCAGTACTGTAAAACATTCACTGTTACTACAACTGTTGCTGATAATGCTAAATGTATAAATCTAACAATCTACTTTGTATAGCCCTTATTTATTTTTAAGTCTCATTTTCAATGAATGATTCAGTTATTTACTTGTACAATTTTTTGTTTCATTGCTAGATGTGTCATTTTAAGAATTATTGATTGGCATATTTTTGATGACTTGTAATAATGTAATTGCTGCCTAAAACTTTCATTTTGAGCGTCGTTAAATGCATAAGACTGATTTTTAATCATTACCATAAACGATGAGTGGTTTTATCTAAACTATAAACTGTTATCCCAGTATTTCTGTGTTATTTGACTGTTTGTAACTTCATAACTAACTCAATAGACTGAGTCTCTTTCTTGATTTTTGCGTTTTTAGAATTAAATGCAGTGATTGGAAAAAAACATATGCAAATCACCATCATTTTTTATTTGTTTTGTCGGTGTTGAGATCCTAATCTTTTAATGATTAATCATGCAGCTTACACATGACAGATTACACAATGCATTAATGCAGGTTAAACAAGAAGCGACAAAAAACAACTTTAATGAAACCCACCACATCTAAATACACACTACACTTACTAACCATCCAACCAACCATCCAGTCATCTCATGCATGGAAACCACTAAATAACTTTGCATCATTCAATGTCATGCATTGAATTGCATTATTCAATTCAATGCATTGATTCTCTATCCATAAATCATTTCTATCCATTTACCATCCATCCATCAAATGTTCATCGCTGAAACCAAGTTAGTTATTTTTGCATACCTGTATGTAAAACAGCCTTTGCTTTGAGCAGAAGTTTCAAACACTCTGTTTTTTTGTATAATGCACAGTAATGAAGAGCTGTGTTTCCTTCTACAGTCTTCTTTTCCAGGCAGCCACTGTGAAAACACAGAGAGGGAGAGAGGAAGAGCGGTCAGCTGATGGACATCCTAAACGTTGCTGATAGATTGGAGATGACAAGTAGATTTCTCTCACCAGTTTTGTGCAAGAAAATCCACCAGAGCCAGAGAAGTCTTATCAGACATGCGCACAGCTAAGTGAAGACCGGTCTCCTTCAGATCCTGTGAGATGCAGAAAAGCATGAGATAAAGTCATTGGCTGCTGCCAACCAACTACTGTGTTGGCGAAACAAGTGTGCAGTTATTCGAGTGTGAATAAGAGTGACAAAAATTCATGAACTGGACTTTTGAGTTGGCGTACTACAATTCTCCACTTGTAAGTATATGTAGGTGCACAAATATAAAACTGATGATTCAGTCATTAAAGTCAAATTCTGCTTAAGATAAATAGACCATATAACACAGACACACACACACACACACAAAACAAACTCAAACACAAGCAGAGCAGTCATTACACAGCTTGTGCTCACTTCCTGAGTGGGCTGAGGAGAGGAGAAATCTGATTAGAGATGGGGAAAGAGAGGAAATACAGAATTACAGAGAGCGAATGATGCATGATTAATAACATCCACACAGATGTCTTATTTCTACTTATGCATTTCAAACTGATCAGGTATAAATAAACCTACTACAAACTTAACCGCAGGAAATCTCATATGGAATTGAACATCTCAGGAAATGTCTGAAGTCAGAAATGGAGCAATGGAATGTTTATGTTATCATAGTGGTGGGGCTGAGCTGTCTCACCTGTCCATCGGGAATGGCGACTGGTTTAGACAGGTCCTCTCCCTCTGCATAGTGCTGCAGCAGTGACATGAGGTCTTTGCTCCTCACAGTGTCAAACACGCGGTATGCTTCAGAGTGCTCTTTAGGGAGAACATAGCGCCGCTCTGCATACTTCGCTACAATGTATTCCTTCCTCGCTGTCCTGAGATGCACAAAAACAAAATGAATCAGAAAAAATTCTAAAGCACAGCTACTATCAGCAAATACATGTTGCTGTTATCAAGACGCTGTGTTTGTAAACTACACAATTTGACTCACATGTCACTCTTTGGAAGTGGCTTGACTGCATCATTGGGTAAGTTGACCTCCATGATGTCATTAAACCTGGCATTTCCAATGCTCACTGCCAACTGTGAATCAAAACATATCTAATGAACACATCTGTACACTTCATTCATGCATCCAGCTTTGTGCATCCATGTTTGCCTATATATCCAACTAAGCAGTAAAATAATAAAGGACACTAACACTTGGGAAGATTTCTCCTTACTGTAAGAGGTAAAAAGTTCACATAAACATGTACAGATGAGAAAGAGTCACTCGTGAGTAACTGCTGACTCAGTCCCAGTGGATTATGGGCAAAAAGAAAAAAAGGAAATACGATATGTGCAATTAGAAAATTAATGGTGTGTGTGTGTGTGTTTAGTGGGCCTCAACATAGAAAACATGGAAACCACCCATACTCTCAGAATAAAAGAGAAGTGTGTGTGTGTTTACCAGAAGCTCAGAGGTGCTCAGCACATCGAGAGTTAAAGACTGAATTCGTGACTGATGTACTCCGAGCTCACGATGGATTCCTGAACACTCGATACAGGTGAGAATGCCCAGGTTAGTGGAGAGCCATGTGGGATCTAAAGAGCAAAAGTAAAACATATGTTGGTGACCAATATAGTGTTGTTCAGTAACTCAGAGAAACTGATTTGCATACAAATGCCATTAATCGTCTTACACAAACAAACCAATGTAAGTATAATGCATAATAGGACCCCTTTAAAATTATGATGTTTATGCCAATGAAATTAATGTGGAAAATAAATAAAACAATTATTTTAATATGATTTAAAAGGAATAGCTCACTCAAAAATATATAAATAAATAAACTGTCATCATGATGTAAACATTTTTTAGTGGTTTTCATCTTCACTGATAGGACAGTGGTGATTTACATAGAGGAAAGTGAGGGGAGCAGAAATAAGGAAAGGATTGGCAAAGGACCTTGAGCTGGGAATCGAACTCAGGTCGCTGTAAGCAACTTGGTGCTATGTGTTGATGCACCAACCACTAGGCTATCGGCGCAGACAATGATGTACTCACTCTATTTGGACTTACTTTCTTTTACTGAACACAAAATGCTGGAAATCATTCATTAGTGGCTGTCAAATTATTTGTTTTTGTCTACTAAGGATGTCAATAATAACCAGTTTTTAGTTTGTTTCAAAATATCTTATTTTGTGATCAACATAAAAAACAAACAGGCGGCACAGTGGGTAGCATTATTGCTTCAAAGCAACAAGGTCGTTGGTTCGAGCTCCAGCTGGGTAAGTTGGCATTTCTGTGTGTGTGTTTAAGTTTGCATGTTCTCCCCGTGTTTGCGTGGGTTTCCTCCGGGTGCTCCGGTTTCTCCCACAGTCCAAAAACATGCGGTACATGTGAATTGAATAAGTTAAATTGGCCATAGTGTATGTGTGTGAATGGAAGAGTGTGTTGGGTTGTGGCTGGAGGGGCACCAACTGCTTAGAACATATGCTGGATAAGTTGGTTGTTCGCTGTGGCGATCCCTGATTAATAAAGGGACTAAGCCAAAAAGAAAATTAATGAATGAATGAGTTAATTAATTAGTAAATTGTAGTTTCTGGGTGAACTATTCCTTAGCAAAATGCATCAAGAACATCTGGTGGTGACCTGGTGCTCCGCAGTCACAGCAGGACTCATTGCCGGGCAGGTTTCTCAGGCCTGAGATGACAGCACGGACAAGCTCTTGCAGACCACTGTCCTGAAACTGCAGCTGATCTCCTCCAAGAGCAGTGTTTAAGGCCTCCTCTTTACTGTTCTGCAGCACAGACACCCATCTGCAACAAGACAAGATCTGCATTCATATCTCAATTCTCCAGCAAACAATGATCTTTTAGGAACATCTGCTGCATCTTTAACGGTTCATTGTCTTCCTTAATCTTTCTCCTTCCTTATTCCCTTCCTACGCTTGAGCAGCAGGTTTTGAACCTGCTTTTTTTGCAAGTCTTCACATGTCGCTCTGCAGCGTGTGATTCAATAGTGCACAGCGAAGTGTGGGTGTGTGTTTCAGCTCTTACATCATGCATTCTTGCTCATCCTCAGCCTGGAAATGGTATGTGCGATTGTCTAAAAGGGAAAAAAGAGAGATATTAAAAGGTGTGTCTGCGTTTGGAGGGCCTCTTCGAAGAGGAAACATGGAAAGGCATCCTGACTCTTAGGAGGAAATAAAAACAGGTCAGAACAAGCCATTCCTAATCTTTTCATTATCCACACACACACACCTATGGCTCAAAACCTTATTTACATTCTTCTGAACACCTACATGCATACAACACGGATCGTTTGACATTGTATTTCACATCTGATTTTCCAGAATGCATCACATGCTGGTCAGTAGATCCAGAAACACAGAATTATTTCCAGTCATGCATGTTGAGGTCATATTCATATCATGCTAGTCTTTGGATTGATTCAAAATAACACAATTTTCTTACTATGCCTACAATATTAAGTATAAATACTCTGGATCTCATAAAATACCAAATATAGTGATGTGTGAATGTATTACATATTTCACTTTTAATTTTTTAATCAGTAGGTGATATACAGCATGCACTATTAATAAAATAGAAAGCTACTTTTGCATTCTAAAAATAGTCATTACCTTCATACCACAGCAGAAAAGAAAAGGGGTCAAAAGGACAGAGATCAGCTTACGTGTAACTAAATCAAACGTCCTCTTTTCCTCAGGGTTGGGCCGCACCTGACATGTCAGCAGATTGAGTTTTGCGGGTGGTCTGTTGATCTGAGGTTGAGAGAGAAGAGAGATAACAGATTCAAAACACATGCTCGTCACATACATGGTCACCTGCTAAATTAGATGCAAACATTTCTCACTTACATTTAAGCAAGACTAATGTTAGAAACGCAAGTATAAGCTCAAGTAAAGTTTATGGTTGCTAAAACACTGTAAAAGCTGAATGCAAAGACATGCCAGGAAAGGTTTGGAGTTTTGACAATGCAGATGATTTCAGATTAAACACTTTCATGCATTCTGGCCTGCATTGTGTGGTTCTGAAAGGAAATCGCTAATACACAAGCGATGAGACACTTCCATGTAGCATGGGAAAATCTGACTGCATGCCTCGGAAGCTCAAATAATCAGCCTCGAGACTGTCAGAACAGACTTATTGTGCCATCACTAATATCAATGTGCTATTTATGTACATAAGAAAAATTACTTGGGCATTTAGCCATTTATTTTTGTAAACAAAAAGATCATATAATCAGCTTATTAAGCAGTGTAATGCAATTAATTAAAGTGGAACTGAAATTTGTGTTTGTCTCTCTAAAATCTCACCGTGCTGTGAGAAATGGTGAGACAGCCATATTTCACCCCACACTTCCTCTTCTGCCAAACCTTTCTGATCCTGAAACACAAAGATTATGTGAAACCCCCTAAACAATCCACATCTTATATTTATCAGTATCAGCATAAAAGCTCCAAACCAATTAATTACTGCAAAGAAACATTAAAAAGAGAATTCTGAATTATTATCCTTACATTAAATATTGCAATTGCAATATTTTGTACAGATGTAGCATAATTTGTTTTAGAATGTGAGAATTAAGAAACATAACACAACAACGATTAGCCTTTACTATTCTAAAAACATTTTTAAAAGATTCATTTGTGCATCTTACATTAGTAGATTAACTGTGATCATTTTATTTACAGCTCTATTTTCATCAATAAAATTAAAAACATTACTGATAACTATTATTTTTCAGATACAAATAAACAAAATTAAACAATTGCATTCAGATGGCTTTAGCAATGAAAAAACAATGATGGCCTAGTTTGCATTACTATATAAACTCTATAAACAGAAATATTTAGGAGCCAGTTGTTCAATTTATTGACTTATAATTAATATGAACTTTCTCTACAATTAATAAAACTAGATTAATCTCAACCACTAATTATTATTCTAGGTAAAACAAAACAGTAATGTAGTTACTGTAAGTATTCACAGCCTTTGTCAATACTGTTGATGCACCTTTGGCAGTCTTTTTGAATATGATGCCACAAGCTTGGCACACCTGTCTTTGAGATTTTTGCCCATTCCTCTTTGTAATACCTCTTAAGCCCTTTCAGAATGGATGGGAAGTGATGATGTTTAGCCATTTTCAAATCTCTCCAGAGATGTTCAATAGTATTTAGGTCTGGGCTCAGGCTGGGCCACTCAAGGACATTCACTAAGTTGTTATGAAGCCACTTCATTGATAATTTGGTGGTGTGCTTAGAGTCACTAGTCTTCAACTTCCTGCTGCGGAAAAACATCGCCACTGCATGATGCTGCCACCACCATGCTTCACTCTAGGGATGGTATTAGCCTGGTGATGAGCGGTGCCTGGTTTTCTCTTAATGTAACGTCTGGCATTCACTCCAAAGAATTCAACTTTAGTCTCATCAGACCAGAGAATTTTGTTTGTTATGGTCTTGGAGTGCTTCAGATCTTCCGTCTGGCCACTCTATCATACCATAACATCTCCTCTCTCCAAAGAGGAACGCTGGAGCTCAGACAGAGTGGCCATTGGGTTATGGATCACCTCCCTGACTAAAGCCACGGTCACACTAGAGTTTGTGTGTGCGAAATTCTTTCATGCTGCGCTGCAAAAAGAGGCGGGATTTAACAAGCTTATTAGACATTTTAAACCGCGAGCGTTTGCTCCATATTTTAAATTTCTGTCCAGAGATGTCATGTTTTGATCCTCCACTGATCTCACACAGTCAAGTGATGTGATTTCGCAGGTCAGAGTACATCAAGCTTGAACTTTGCACTGCAGCAACCTGCGAAACTTAACGCATGACCCCACGTTTCTGGTCTGACGCATTCGCGTGCTTATGAATGGAAGTCTATGGGAGGAAAAGCCCAGTGTGACTGCAGCTTAGGGCCCTTCTTCCCTGATCTCTCAGATCCAACAGTCCTAGTGGATCCAAACATCTTTCACTTACTGATAATGAAGGCCACTGTGCTCACTGGAATTTTCAGAGCAGTAGAAACTTTTTTGTAACCTTCCCCAGCCTTGTGCCTTGAGACAATCCTGTCTCGGAGGTCAACAGACAGTGAACTCTAATTAAGCTGCTGAAACATCTCAATAATGATCAGTGGAAACAGACTGTACCTGAGCTCAATTTAGAGCTTCACGGCAAAGGCTGTGAATACTTCTGTACATGTGAATATTCAGGTTTTTTTTTTTTTATAAATTTGCAAAAATTTCAAAAAATCTTTTTTTTACATTGTCATTATGGGGTATTGTGTGTAGCATTTTTAGGAAATAAATTAATCTAATCCATTTTGGAATAAGGCTGTAGCATAAAAAAATTTGGAAAAAGGGAAGCGCTATGAATACTTTCCGGATGTACTGCATGTGAGCTGTATGTTGGACTCTGAGGTTTGAAGAGAGTGCAAGTAAGACTGTAGTGCAGCAGGAGATTGAAGCACATTTAATAGAAAACATCTGTGTGAGAGGAACACTGTGACAAAAACACACAATCTCGGCTGTGGGCCTAAAGTCACAGAGCTCAGACTGATGCTTTGTGCTGCTAACAATCTCCATAACTCTCTCAGGATATTATAACTCACTTCTTCATTCAGCTTTAGGATAGGGGCCTATATTTCACTACACACACTGAGAGCTATGTTTCCAGAGGAACACAGTCACCCCATGTGACCAAAAGCAAACAGGAGCTGAAAACTGCATCATGTCTGGAAAACCTTGGACAAGTCCAGCTAATAAATAAATAATTTGTCTGTTGTTGTTGTTTTTGGAATGGGTTGTGACCTTTTCAACCTTGAGCCGAATAGACAGTAGTGTGCAACTCACCCATCGCTCTTTTTTAGAAGGAATCCTGATTTTTCTGTGCCATATTTCTTATTGCCTTGAGGCTGGTGGATACTGTATCCATGACCGGAGTTCTTTCTGTTCAGAAAATCCTGTTATGAAACACAAAACAACATCTCTATTGATTGTTGTCACCATTATAACAACCGAAACCAAGGTAAAACCAATTTGGCATATATAGATTAACAGTTTTTTCCCCATCTGACTACACATCTTAGGAAAATGCACTATTTTGAATAAGATGTGGTGCATTCAAGGAATTATTTTTTAACTCGAAGAAATACCTCTTTGCCATCCACTTGTAGCTGTGTTCTAAGTGAGTCTCGCAGTTGAGAGAGCTGCTTTACTTCTTCATCCTGCTCATGACGAACCTGTGAACGACAGAATTATGAATAAGCGGCTTGTTTTTGTAAAAAATTATGTGATCTCTCTAGATGTTAGTTAACATACATTAAAAAAATTATTAATGGAACAATTCTAGATGACAGAAACCACAGCTCACACTGGAACACATCTATCCATTTTGTAATGAAGCCCAGGACCAAACCAACCAAGCCAGAAATCCTGCATTACTTAAAACCAGCTGAAATGATGGCTTTGGCCCAGAGTACAAATTTCCAGCAATTTCTTTAACCAATTTCAATCAAAATACTCTTATAAAAGGAAATTCCTCTGGGAAAGCTGGATTGTGGTTCTTTCATTTTTGAGTTTCATTTCCTTTAAAGTCTTGATTTGTAATGATCAAAGGAGGACATGTTCTAACAGGAGCAATGTTATTTCAGAAATGTATCTCTAAAACCAGTTCTGTATTAAAACAGTGTCATCTCAACATTTAATTCCACATGTCCCATCCTGCCTTCTGCTCATAGGAACAAACAAGCGACAAACTTTAACACAAGAAAAAGAGTAAATGAACAGCATTATTGTGAGTAACATTCACTCTTAACTTGATCAGATCTCTCTATAACCATGACCAGACAACACTTGTGAAACAAGTAATGATGCTGCTGGGAAATCAACTGAACAAATGCTGAAAAATAATTGTTTTAAAACAGCTTTTGGTTCATTCCCTGAAACTAAACTAAGAACTAAATGAACATAAAAATTGGATACAATAAGTATTATAGAGCAGCTAGGTAGTGTGAAGTTTCTCGGTTTCTAAGGGTGTTTCCTAACTCATGAGACTACACGAGTGACTGATTTTTGCAATTGTTTATGTCATTGCTCTCTGCAATACAAAGGATGAATTATGGAAAAAGCATAGTTTTGTGTTAGCATTTTGCTAAGCTTGTGCTATACTTTAATCAGCAGAGAGAGAAAGAGAGAGAGGGGCTGACTTAGAGTGCACAAAGTTCCAAACCCCATTTTCTTATAATTAGATTTTTAATTCAAAACCTCATTTTGTGATGTTTTTGATTCATTTGGAAAAACTCTAGTATATATAAACTGTCCTAAATTAAGGCACATTCACTTGAAATGACTGAATTGACCAGAAATACCTATGATTACAATAATGGGGTACGGAAAATAAACTATTCAGAAAATAAAAAAAATCTTATCCCAAAACACTTATTTAACACTTATATACGACAAATGTAATGATAGATTTTACAAGAAACAGTTTTTTACTTAATGAAACTGATGCTTTTACTTTAGTAAAGTCACCTGATATTCATTAGAGAGTAATTCAGGGAATCTTTCAGATACTGTATCTGCTAGACCAGTCATGTATAATCAATGGTAAAATCCTACGCATCTATGAAAGAAGTTTGGAGAGTGCTATTTCATCAGGTTTTGACTGCAATGGGTCATATCTAACATAAAAACAAGCTATTACAAAAAACAAAATGTGTGCATGTGTCTGTGCACATAATCCAACTCTATGTATCATCCAAAATAAACAAGATAAGCCACCGTATCTACTCATCACCTCTCAAAAAACACACAAAAGCAATCAGCCGAGTTAGAGCTGCCCCTCATGATTCAAAGTCAAATTGTATGAGCATTTTAAGAAATTTTCAAGTGTAAGTGTACAAGTGCATTACCGTATGTACAGAGGCTGCCAACTTCTCTACAAATGGACCAAGATTCTCTGCAGCCTTCAGTCCATCTTGGAAAAAGCTGAAAACACAAAAGCAGCATTTAGATGTCTAAAATGTCAATGACTTCAATATACACACAGAGCCACAGAGATTCAATTATATTGCTGAGCTGAGAGCAGAATTAATCATCTTTACAGTAGTTATACTTATTATTTTGACTCAAATGCTGAACCCAGTGTCATAACAGGCTTTAACCCAGAGTTAAGTTTAATGTGAAAAGTCTAGTTTTGCACAAAGAGAAACAAATAAGAATTGGAATAATCTCAAAAGGAAGCTGGTGCTTCTGAAGCGTCTGAAAAAGATTTAGACGTACTTAAGTTGGGCTTGAAAGTATTTGATCAGACCCTGCAGCAGATCTGGACCTTGACGAATTTTCAGCTCCTGAATCTTCAGCAAATACTGTCAAAACAGACAAGAGATAGAGAAAGGGGAGGAAAATCATGTCAGCGTTCAAAGGTCAATCCCACTGTTGTGTCCCAGCATTATGATTCCGCACAGCAAAAGTAGATGAATTCAGCACAAACAAAGATTTAACATTGGGAAAATGTGAGATATTTATATCAAATGTTAATATGTTATTAAAGGAGATATAACATGCTCACTTTGCCCAATATTATATTAATCTTAGTAGTACTGCAATCATTTTTTCTTTTAACAGTCTTAAGTTTTTTAATAATTTTAAGAATAATTCATAGCTTTCCAATCATCTGCCATGGGCAGAGCCAAGGTGAGAAATCACAACAACAGTCAAACCTCAAAACCTATAAGCAATTTCAATTGAATAATTTTTACTTAGGTTGCAGACATCTTAATACACAGAATTACTAGCAAAACAAAAAATTTGCTACGTAAAATGTATGCTGATGTCTATGGAATAATAATAATTTTACACACTCTTACATGCATGATATTTACATCAGATAAGCACTGTTTGGGTAACTAGAAAGTTTACTCTATTCTTCTACCAGTTAAACAGACTATTAGTTTCAGGTAGTTTCGGAGAAATTGATCATTTGACGTGTTCGAAATTCAGTAGCTCTAATCTCCATTGCAGTGAATGGGGCTAGGGCAGGTCAATAACTAGACGTGTGCCATAGAAACTGAAAAGTGATGAGTTGTACAGACTCATTTAAAACGTATGTATGAAAGGGTTAAATTAACTGTGGCTAAACAAGATTGGCCTTTCATTACATTCAAAAGCACACTCTTTGGGACTCAAGCAATGTTGTAAGGTGACAGGCACACTCTCGCACTAGTGCATACCTCCCAACATTCGGATCATAAAATCCAGGAGATTTTATCAGAGGGCGCGAAATGAAGAGCGAGTGGGGGGGTTGGTTGTGGGAGGGGGGGGGTGCAAACTGAAGAGCAGGGAGCGGGTATAAAGATGGTTGCATGTTGGGTTGTGCATGGGTACTGAAACAAAAAGCTAGGAGATGGCAGGGCAGGAGATGGGTCTGAAATACGGGAGAACGGGAGTATTGGCAGGTATGCACTAGTGACGTATGCACTTGGAGAATAGGGATTTTCTGCTCACATTAGGTAAAAAGTAATCTCTTAATTCATTACGACCCAGAATGAAGATTTTTTGAAAAAGAGAATGAAGTTAGTACTATATATGATGCCATGATGTTTTAAAATCAGATTACAGATTTTGCAGTATATTTCAACTAAAATAAATCATCTAATGGCTAAACTAACCAAACTAAAACTAAATAAACTAAAAATAATTCACTTTCTATAGGTTAAAGGGAACAAAAGAATCAAATATTGCTTAATCTTATGTGTTTTCTGTATCTAAGCAATCCAGTCCAATAGATACAACTGCAGCCTATGCATATATTCATATAAGAAGTTTCCAATGTTAATAACGGTCACACGCTTGGTCAGTTTTGGAAGAAATAACGCATGTCTCCACTATAAAAAGAGAGCAAAGTGGAGACATCTGGAGCTCTGTGGTTGAAAAAGGGAGTGCTGCAGGACACTGAAAATCCCCCTTTATTTCTTTATTGCTCCACTTCACTTTTTTCCGTATTCTTTCTATTACCACAGCTAAGTTCAAGCAGCGTAGTCCAAATTTCCCCAGTCCTGCTAACTGACACATACACATGCACGTAATATATAGAACTTGAACATGTTGCCATTTAGACATGTGGTGTGAGGTCATCATCATTAACCACACACACACATGAACACAATGTGGTCTCAAATAGAGCTGTCTCTTAAACACTCCCCACAGCTTCTCGGTTTTAGGTAACTTCAGACAACACCACACACTTATTGAATTTACAAAGAGTGTTTTCATCACAAAAGAGAGTTTAACAAGCTGAGGTAACCCATAAACGACCCGCTGAAGCACACACATACAGCTGTACTAACCGCACTTATTCTTCCTGAGACGCAAAACAACGTGGTCTTGGTCAGGTTAATTTTGCAGATGTTTCATAGTCTGTTAAGCGAGTGCCTCCAAATACCTCACACATCTGCAGCTGGAAGTTCCTTCGTTCTCTTTCCATGTCCTCCGCTGTGTCTGTCATGTCCAATCGGATCAGCCCATGCTGTTTCTGTTTCTCCCTCCTTTCTTTCTCCAGCTTCCCTCTGAAAAGCAGAGTGAAAATTAATGGGCAAACAGGGAAAAGATCATAATGAAACAGTAGTATAGCTGGCGGACTTGTCTTTCAGACAAAGTAAGTGGTGGGTTTTTATCAAATTTGAAAGGACAGATTTGACTCAGAAACTCACATTTTAGCATCATAATCCTTCCAACTTTTCTCCATCTGTTTTTTCAGCTCCTGATAGAAGATAAATATTAAGCAGAAGGGTTAATACAATGCAGATATACATAAATGAAATGTACAAAAGCAGTCTACTGTATCTTTTGACACCAAATAAGTAATCAGATTTGGACATAAAAAGTAATTTAATGTAAATTACAAATATACACTCACCGGCCATTTTATTAGGTACACCTGTCCAACTGCTTATTAATGCAAATTTCTAATCAGCCAATCACATGGCAGCAACTCAGTGCAATTATGCATGTAGACATGGTCAAGATGATCTGCTGCAGTTCAAACCAAGCATCAGAATGGAGAAGAAAGATGATTTAAGTGACTTTGAATGTGGCATGGTTATTGCTGCCAGACGGGCTGCTCTGAGTATTTCAGAAACTGCTAATCTACTGGCATTTTCAAGCACAACCATCTCTAGGGTTTTACAGAGAATGGTCCAAAAAAAGATATCCAGTGAGTGGCCGTTCTGTGGGCACAAAAGCCTTGTTGATGCCAGAGGTCAGAGGAGACTGGTTCGAGCTGACAGAGAGGCAATAGTAACTTAAATAACCACTCGTTACAACCGAAGAATGGAGAGAAAAAAAAAAAAGCATCTCTGAATGCACAACACGTCCAACATTGAGGCAGATGGGCTACAGCAGCAGAAGACCACACTGGATGCCACTCCTGTCAGCTATTAAACAGAAAAATAAGGCTGCAATTCGAATAGGCTCACCAAAATTGGACAATAGAAGATAGGAAAAATGTTGCCTGGTCTCATGAGTCTCGATTTCAGCTGCAACATTTGAATGGTAGTTTCAGAATTTGCCGTCAACAACATGAAAGCATGGATTCATTCTGTCATGTATCAACGGTTCAGGCTGCTGGTGGTGGTTTAATGGTGTGGGGGATATTTCCTTGGTACACTTTGGGCCCATTAGTACCAATTGAGCCTTGTGTCGTAGCCACAACCTACAGTACCTGAGTATTGTTGCTGACTATGTCCATCCATCTTTCACCCACTTTACTCGTCATCCGATGGCTACTTCCAGCAGGATAATGCTCCATGTCATAAAGCGTAAATCATCTCAGACTGTTTTTTTGAACATGACAATGAGTTCACTGAACTCAAAAAGTTACCAGATCTCAATCCAATAGAGCACCAATGGGATGTGGTGGAATGGGAGATTCGAATTATGGTTGTGCAGCTGACAAATCTGCAGTAACTGCAGTATGCTATCATGTCAATATGGTACCAAAATATTTCAAAATATTTCCAGTCCCTAATCTAAAGTCAAAAGGGCTCCAACCTGTTTCTAGTCATTTGTACCCAATAAAGTGGCCAGTAAGTGTATTTATAAATATTTCAAACTGTACATATACATATTTAGATATAAATGTATAAACATTCATAATCAATAAATTAAAAATATCAAATTTATGTCAAATTAAGCAAACCTTTTGGAACAAATTTACCCCAAAACAACCACACACTCAAACACCCAGTACACACATTAAAAAAAAAACATTCATAAGCCACTCACTGGAAATTAATATTGTGAAAGCAATAATATCAGGGTGTGTATGAAAACATGATCTCAGAGCCTGCAGTGCATCTCTTCTCATCATACTGGTTCAACTCATAAAGAAAGGTGTGGTGCAACTATTGAGTTTCAGACATTAGAAAACACAATACTCCCAAACAAGCCACAAAAGCCAAAGATAGTTACAGCACTTAATCCAGTGAACAAAGCAACATACTTTTGTGGAGTCTACAAAGAAAAGCATTTAACTTCTTGACTCTTATTGCCGCTATCATTTGGTTACAAGATGACGTTTTTGAGGCATTTAGTCTAGTTTGACAACAAGGTGACTCACCAGCCTGCTGTCTCTCAGCTCAGACTTCAACACGTTCTCGAGAGGGAAAGAAATGATGTTGTTTAGGTTTTGCACCTGCAGAAACAACAGAAACAGCACATTCATTCAGGCACACAGACTCAAGACCAAAGAAACGGGTATGGAGAAATTATAGAACAGAAACAGAATCCAAAAGAAACCAAAGAAACTTAAAACAACAGCTGAAAGTCGACCAAGACACAGTGCAGATGTTAATGTAAACTCTAACTCACTTTTTAGAGTAAGTGCTCATATTTTTACCTGTTAAGACAAAACTCTCCCTATAAAGTCTAGTCTGGAGGCTCAAATACTCTCAGAACATAAATCTGGATTTTAAAAATGCAAAGATTTAAACTGTTTGAGATTTCTCCTCGGCCAAGCGCACTAAAGTGCTGTGCAAATATAAATCTTCCTTAGGAAAGAATGTGGAAGAAAAACCCACTTTAAGGTTGGAGAAGAATCAGACCAAGAGAGATTAATTTTAGACCAGGAGCAGCCTTACTGGACATTTAACATTTCTGTCGCTTTTGTACATTTTTCAAATCATCATTTAAATTTAAAAAGTAGTATAAGCATTTCTCAAAACAAACTGTACAAACTGCAAAACACAATGGACTATACCTGCAAATGACAGTGACTTATTTCAAGAGTTCACACTTAGATATTGCTTGATAATAGTAGCAGGTTTGGCATGCTGTCCCGAGAGAGAACCCTAAGCTCACAGATAATTGAGCCCAGGGCTCCCACCTGGTCGATGAGCATGTAAGGGGTACGAAATCAGGTAGGTCTCGAGATCTCCCTCTAATAAAGGAGGAAAAGGGGGAGATGGGGTGGATGGTGGGATTTTTCAGAAAAACGAAGATAAGGCAGTAATACTATATGGGATATTTATAGTGAGCTTGGATAAATCTGATTGGCTCAGTAATGATTACGGATGGGAGACTAGCAGCGATCAATCATATCACGAGCTTCTCCCGAAATTAGTTTGTAAACTTCACTTAAATCAGATGTTTATCTCTCGAAAATATGTATGTTAATAAACATATCAGTGCAATCAAAATAAAAAGTCATTGTATCATTGTTCAAAAACAAGATGCTTAGTCATTATTTCAATATAACAGTAAACTCTGTTGTAAATCATTTGGTTGACGGTTTACTTTACTGAAACATAGATGGCTGCACTTTTTACAAGATGTATGCTGTACATACATTTACATTTTCAAATGTACACATTACAGCATGTGAGATATTGATTGAAAGAGACTGGATATGATTCACTGGCAAACTTTCACAAACTACTGATCTGAAAAATAAATAAATAAATAAATATAAGCACAAGCGCAAAATTAGTGTAGAAAGACACAGAAAACATGATGAATTGCAGTGCAGTCTGTCACAACTGGTTTATCATTGGTTAATCTACATTCTCTTCATAACTGTAGTGAAATTCAAGATTCACCTGCACATTTCATAGCAAACTCACAGAACTGAGCAATGCTTGGTCAACCATTTTGTACTCAATGACTTATATCACAGGTGTCAAACTCGGTTCCAAAAGGGCCGCAGCCCTGCACAGTTTAGTTCCAACCCTACTTAAACACACCTGATCAAACTAATTGAGTCCTTCAGGCTTGTTTGAAACCTACAGGTAAGTGTGTTGGAGCAGAGTAGGAACTAAAATGTGCAGGGCTTCGGCCCTCCAGGAATTGAGTTTGACACCCCTGACTTATTTGATGAACTAATGACTAATTGTTTTGAGCGCTAACACTTTTGCACACTAGAGAACTATCCAATACATTTTGATCAACGTGACATATGTAGGATCACATAGGAAACCCCATAAAAATGTACATACTCATTTGCATACATGTAAAAAAACAAATCCAACTTGTTCAAATCAACAAGAAACTGCTGTTATGATGTGTACAAGTGACTATATTGTAGTTTTGAATAGTTTCTGATCTGAAAAATGGACCGATTGTAAATGGAAAAACCTCATTTATTTTGCATACATACTTTCAAGATCAAGTAGATCCCCATCAATGTCAAATCTATATTTTTTCACAGATAAACAGACAGACAGATATATGACATAAACACTATGCACGTACATAAATACATTTCTCAGACACTGTCAACTTATAATGTTGCTGATTATGGATTTACAACCTTGCAAAATGAATGTTACATATATAAATCTTCATGAATTTGAATAATGATTTGACCCTAAGGGAAAGTTATGGCCCTCACTCAAGGGCGCTAAATCAAATGGAGTTTATTTTCTTAGCAGTGTTTCTGTTGTATTTTTTAGGCCGAGGTTCCTTTCCCTGGTGATCATTTGATTGACAGCTCAGTGGTCAGACGCTCTCCATTCAGGCTCTCAGGCCTGGTATAAATTACATCACCATG
This sequence comes from Danio rerio, assembly GCF_052040795.2. Taxonomy (NCBI): domain Eukaryota; kingdom Metazoa; phylum Chordata; class Actinopteri; order Cypriniformes; family Danionidae; genus Danio; species Danio rerio. The sequence goes on from NC_141037.1 coordinate 28,621,927, forward strand.
GAGACTATCGGTGGGAGGGTTCCGGGCGCTGTGGTTTGAGGGGCCCTTGCCTGCAGCTGTTGAACCCCCGCTGACACATATACACACACATGCAAACACACACACACACAACCTCTCCCAGTCCCCTGTGTACTTTATACAGCTGGAAGTCTGCTGTTTCTTATTCAGAAATAAATATTGAGAAGACAAGCTGCACAGACATACACCCAAAGGTGCTTTCTGAATAACACTGGCTAGTCAGACAGTAAAATAACCGTTTCCTCTCATTATTAGTGGAAAGATCATAAATTACACAGGTGATTTAACATTTACACTCAAATGTGTTGCACATGGAAGATATTCCTTTCTGTTACGCCAGGTATTAAGATGTGTTTTGGTCAATCTGAAGACAAGCAGACACATTACTGTTGACACCTGAGGTTGTAATCCATCTCTTTTGTCCCCTTTCAATAATTTTCCAGACTTCTTTGAGAGATAGGCAGGCACAATTTACATATGAGCAGCAGCTTTCATTTCTGCTAATACTCACAAAACTATGCAGAACAATGAGTGTCTATATCAGAATCATGACTAGTAAGTGAATATTGTCCATTTTATTAGGGATGCACCAATCGACCGGAAATAAACACAGAACTAATCATTTTTGGTTAAAAACGGATGATCGAAAACCAGAGACTTTTTGCTTTCAGGACGGCTGATTTATGTCCGGATTTCCATCCAAACTGCAATGCCTGCAAAAATGTTATACTACAAAGTCTATAAAGGAAATGTAAACTGAGATCAAAGAACACTAAAGTCAGAAAAACAATGCAAACATACAGAAACATGCTAGCCCTGACAGGCTTTTACAGTCTGAATAGAGATGACAATGGTGTCAAACACTCATAAAAAAGTATGAGATGCAATCAATTGAAAAAATCTTTAACCTTCATTCATTTCATTCTTCCATGATTCCTTAATACTTTCAACATTAAATACTGTAGGGATCATATTCATGTGCTTGGCTAGTTTTCGTTAGCATACGGCTCATTTAGGTGAACACTTGAGGTATGTATTTCAAAGTCTAAAGCTTGAGTAAACATCTATACTAAATGTTCATGGGCTTCATTCAAAATAATTGTGCATCAGAATATAAAATTGTATTTATTGTGTGGATTAAAATAAGTTAGTAAGCTGTTTAAAAACACTCACTGGGATACATACTGTTCATGATGAGTGAAAATCCTAAATATTATTGTGTGGGGTTTTATTAAGGCATTTGAGTGAAACATACTGTCATAATAAAAGTTCAGATGGTATGTTTTTTTCTTAGATTAATGTTAGCCCTGTATAATTCATATTAAACACAATCAGCTCTGCTTACAGCTTTAAACCAAGACAACACTGTTACTTCTATAAGCACCTCCTGCTGGAGACAACAAATTTCCATTTTTAATCAGCATTTATACAGTTTTAGGTCTGTAACAGGATGTTTTATGTATTTTTTATTTTACCAGGTCAGATTGATTGATCTGTTTCTTTCTGTTGTGTTCTGTTCCATTCTATTCCGTTCTGTTCCACTCTGTTCCATTACACTCTTTTAAGTTCTGTTCTGTTCCATTCTATTCCGTTCTGTTCCACTCTGTTCCATTACGCTCTTTTAAGTTCTGTTCTGTTCAATTCTGCTCTGTTACACTCTTTTACGTTCTGTTCTATTCCATTCTCTTCCGTTCTGTTACATTGCATTCTATTCTGTTCTGTTCTGTTCTGTTCTGTTCTGTTCTGTTCTGTTCTGTTCTGTTCTGTTCTGTTCTGTTCTGTTCTGTTCTGTTCTGTTCTGTTCTGTTCTGTTCTGTTCCGTTCCGTTTCGTTCCGTTCCATTATATTATATTATATTATATTATATTATATTATATTATATTATATTATATTCTTTAACAGTTGAAAACAGAAAATATATCTGTGCTGTTTAAAGCAAATGTTTGTAACGTATTTCTCAGTGCATTACTAACATGTTGCAGATTTATCTTCCACCAATACATTTTATAAAGTCACACAAATGCCTCCATTTATAATAGCAGTAACTCTAATAGGAGTGTCATGATGGGAAAATTAACTGTAAGCTAACACAGTAATTACTAAGCTCAAATGACCTATTGTAATGTGATAGCTCAGATGTGGTTATCAAACTATAATCTCAAATGAGCCAAATAAATCAGACCATCACTACATAAAAGGTTTTTATTACTTCATTTGAAAACAAGGAAAGAAAATAGTCAGCATCATTGTGTTCAGTAAATATAGTTGACCCTTGAGATTTTGTTTTGCTCACCAGGTTTTTGAAGAGTGCAGTGACCTCTCGTGTGAACACAGCCAGGTTAAGGAAGCCTGTGGAGACCTCATTATTGTCCTGCGACAGGTGACTGTTGCCCAGATTCTCCAGAACCTCTGTGTACTGCTCCTTATTCTCCACATGATCTGGCAACACAACATCACACAGTTAACAATCGACAGACACCCCTGTCATTGACCTTTCTGCAGATAACAGGACATACCAGAAGTCAAATACAAAACTGTTTGCAACCTACTTTTCTTTGATAATGTGACACAGGACACTTGCGAAACAGGATACTCAATGAAAAACAAATGTAGGGTGGAACATGCTTTTATTGATTAGTAATTGTATTTGGAAAAGCCATTTAACCATTTAATGGTTGTGGTCGTAAGATTTAGTTTTTTTTTTCTTTTTGTTAAATTGTATTATTATTATTATACAGGCCTGTAGCCAGCCTGATGAAAGCAGTGGTTCTTTTTTCTCGAAAGGTGAACTTTTTAGCAGTTATTCGCCTCATTTTTTATTTAATTATGAGGTTTAAATACTGCATTTTAATGACATCTTAAGCTCTTTTTTGTGTAAATAGTTTGTCGAATGGTCATCATAACAACACTTTCTGATGTACCAAAAAATTTCCTTAAAAATAAAAAAACATATTTTAAATTATAGCTATGATAAAAAATTACTAATTTATTACATGATTTATCATTAATAAAAAAGGAATTTATTTTTTTAATATTAAAAACTGTAGCTTATGTTTATTTATTAGGCAAATAACACTCCGGCCAGCACATTCAACTTTCCTCAGTTATAATTTGGCCATTTGAATAAAAAATAAACTAATAAAAAAATAATAATAATGTAGAGCTACACAATTTTTCTAGATTTTTCCCTTGTAAAAAAAGTTACATTGAAATTCCATGGATAACAATAGCCCAAGTAGAATTAAAATTACCTTAACAGGGTTCCCACTCTTTCATGGACACCAAATTGAAGGACTTTCAAGGACTTTTTAAATCACTAATATTTTAAATCGAGCACCTATGTAATTTAAACCCCTAGCATGTAGTGCTATGAAAGTCCTTCCTGTACTTAACATTTCACCTACACTTAATATTGGCATTCAAATGTCATAATAATGATGATTTTGATGTCATTTTTAAACAGTTTGACCATTTTAAACAACCGTTTTAAAGTCACGTTCAAAGAACTTTCATACTTTTTTATTGTTCTTTTTGAGTTCATTTTCGTCAGATTGTATGTTTTCTAGCAGATGTTGGACTCGTGAAAAATAATTCTTAGCATTGGCCAAAACTGATTAGCCAACAGAGGATTTCACTTGGTCTTAAAGCCCCCTTCAGTGGGTTATTTTCACAATTTATGAAGGAATAGCTGTCAAAATAGGACAAATGTAGGGGAAAAATTCTGGACCATTGTCGGTGGGGGGTGGGTCTTTCGAACCACCCGAACCACCCCGGCTATAGGCCTGTTATAATTATTATTATTATTTATATGTAGGATTTCATCGAAACTTCGCTCATCAACACATACAGTTGAAGTCAGAATTATTAGCTCCCTGTTTATTTTTCCCCTAATTTCTGTTTAATGTATTTCTTTCAACACATTTCAAAACATAATAGTTTTAATAACTCATCTCTAATAACTGATTTATTTTATCTTTGCCATGATGACAGCACATAATATTTGACTAGATATTTTTCAAGACACTTCTATACAGCTTAAAGTGACATTTAAAGGCTTAACTAGGTTAATTGGGTTAACTAGGCAGGTTAGGGTAATTAGGCAAGTTATTGTATAACGATGGTTTGGTCTGCAGACTGTCAAAAAAAAATGGCTTAAAGGGGCTAATAATTTTGACCCTAAAATGGTGTTCAAAAAATGTAAAACTGCTTTTATTCTAGCTAAAATAAAACAAATAACACTTACTCCAGAAGAAAAAAATATTATCAGACATACTGTGAAAATGTCCTTGCTGTTAAACATAATTTGGAAAAAAAAAATTTAAAAAGAGAAACAAAAATTCAAAGGGGGGCTAATAATTCTGACTTCAACTGTACAAAAACATGTGCATATACACCTAAACATTACTCACATATACACCAATATATAAATGTGTTCATAATGCAAAAAATTTGTCGCACAACATTCATATAAAAAAGGATGTAATTACAAACATTGTTATGGATGCAAATTCGATGTAAAAATATAGACATACAGCGCTCAGCATATACAAGTACACCTCACAAATCTATCTTTTAAATTCATATTTTTAATAGGAAGCTATATTTGTGCATTTACATTAGATTAGTCAGTATTGAAGCCAAATCTGGAGCTTATCTAACAAAATAATGGTCTAAAAACTAGTACACCCAAATGTAGGTTATAGAAAAATATTAAATACAAATGTTAAAAAGAAGAAAAATTTACAGAAGTAAAATTGAAACTTTGTAGGTTGTGATTTAGTTTTGTATTATTTGCTTGAATTTAATTGAATTATCTTTAATTTCAAAATATGTTTGGTGACTAAAATATTATTTTAATAAATATATTAGTTTAATTAATCTGTTTTGTTTAAATGCACCAAAATACATGCACCATAATACATGTATTATAATACATAAGTACACATCCAAATAAGCTCATGATCCTTCAGAAATCATTCTAAAATGCTGAGATAAGCACAGTCAGACATTAGACAATTTTCAACAGTGATAAAGTTTATTCGGTTTCTGAAACCGTGTGATCCTACAAACCTCACCGCATGATCAAATGAATAGAGGAAAACAGGATTTTGTGAAAATGATAGCAGCTGAAGCACAGCGAGCTCCTGGCAAGAAGAGTGAAATCACCACAGGCTCAGTCTGCACTACAGATCAAAGAGCTCTCAGCTCTACGGCTAGAAAATAAACAGGTACACTGAGATGGAAGATAAAGCAATGTTAAGTCATCTCCACTCATGATGATCACAAGTATTGTGCACACATTCTGGGCTTTCCAAGGGAACATCGCTGGAATTAGCATATATCGTGTTATAGACATGATGTGCGCATTCTCCTGGACTGAAAAGCACAAACAACGTTCCTATCCAGTGATCATTGCCCTCTCCATACTATGGGATGGGTTAGGGCTTTGACTGGTTTATCAGGAAGTTGCTCAAGGAAAAACAAAGACACAGATGCAGGAAAAGTATGTGCTTTTAAAAAATAAAAGTTTTGTACCATTAACATTTAATTTAGCTACACTAAATATTTTTATACAGAATGTGAACACAAAAATGAAGGATAACGGAGAATGAAGATTTTATTCTAATTTAAATCTATTTGAATGACACCCAAAATAAACAAGATAAATTAGCATAAAATACTAATAGCAACCAGTAAGAAAACAGTAACTCGAAAGTGGCTAAAAATTCGAACCTCTTAAAAACAAATCGGAAAGGTTATAGTATCTAACGTTTAAAATATGGATAGGATGACTTATTATTTAAAACTACAACTGGACAAATGCCTCCAATATTGTACTTTTGCTTTTACGCAAATGTAAACTGATCTTTATATTTATTTGTTAATGTGACCTGTAAGGAAATATGTGACCAGCCAAGTGTTCATTTAAGTTCTGATGTGTTATGGTATTTTTATTATGTTTTATTTAATATTTGTATTTTCTTTTCCTTTATAATTTTTTTTTTTTTTAAATAACGTATAAATAAGAGAAATCAGCATGTTTGAACATTGTTTATAAATCTGATAATGTAAGAACTTGTATGACTTGAACTTGTATGACTTGAACTTGTATGACGATGAGTTAAAAATAATACAAAAACTAGACACAAAAAGAGGAATTTAACATTATTTCAGAAAAATTACCAAAAATTCGGGGATTTTTATATATATTTTTCCCTCTTTTTAAGTTCAGTCAAATGTCTAGCTGACACTTCCTCTTTCATGGAATCCAATCAACTGTGTTTTCCCACTTACTCAAACAGTACTGCACTTTACTCGCAGACGCCAAACACACTTCCCTGATCTGGAAACAGTTTAATTCCCTCAGGCATCTGTGAGCACTTTCAGACACACAGCTTTAATTTGTATTGTTAATTCATTTCTTGACATGTCTGAGAGCTGATTTGTTCCAGAGACCATAGGGGAAGCCCAGTGAACCTTGAAGCAGATCTTGTTCCCTGCTTTTTAGAAAAAATGACCCCGATATCAACACTTAAAAGAGCCTGCCACATCTGTGTTATTGTGAGCATGTCTTCAGCAGCATTTAGTTCACAGCCAGCGGTTCTGTTTTAAACTATGACACTGTTAGGATGCAGGCAAATGCAAATATAGACTAAATAAACAGCTCTCTGAATGACCTACTGAGGGTTACCTGTAGTGAATTCATTCATAAAATACATTCTGCTTTCAATTTCATTTTATCTGTTTTATGGTCCATCAGTTACATTAAACAAACCGAAGATTGATTTTGCTTACTCTAAAAACACGCAAATAAAAACTAAATAGCCACAATTCAGTTTTGTTTTGGATACATGGTATATTGCTAAACTCAAATTCTTTGTAGCACATCGAAACCCAACAGCAGAAACACCAGATGTTGCTAAGAAATGTTATGCCATTAAACATTTGCAAAAGACACTAGTGTAATAATTGTGGCGAGTCGGTTACCTATAAAATACTAAAGATAAATTAAATTAAAACTATTTCTCAAAAACAAGTAAAATTGATGGATTGAAAAATACGGTAAACAACTTGATTAAATGGCACATTTAAAGGCCCAATATGCTTCAAGCGAAATTGAAATAATAGATTAACTCTTATTTTGAAGAAAATTAGGGTAAAATGAAGTTTCCAAGGGTTATTCAGCTACAGAGGTGATCATTTTTGACTATTTTACATTTTTGAAATTTAATAATTTTGTTGAAATTAAACCCACATATCTACAGGGTTTCTGCAGGTTTCACCAAGCCAAATTTAAGAGTTTTTAAAGGCCATTATGAATAAAGTTTCAGACTTATCTGGGGTTAAACACTAAGCATTTTTTCTGATGGCCAATGGAAAAGATTTTTAATGGTCCCCTCCAAAAAATCAACTTTTGTTATTTCTCAGCCACATATTTTAAATAATATGTCAAAACAAGCCAACTCTGGTTGCTTACATAGACTTTAAAACATTGAGGTAATACATTTTATTTTTGTTAAAGGTTTTATTGAGATGTGTTGTTGGTGATTAAATGTGTTAGCCTGGTTGGAAAATTAAGACCTGCTTAAAATGATTTAAGACCTAAAAGACAATATTTTAGTGGATTTAAGACTATTTAAAGCCTAAAATTTAGTTTTCGAAATTTAAGACTTTTTAAGACCCTGCAGACACCCTGATCTATAATACCCTGACTTTTCCTAAATATAAGCAAACTTCCTTATAACATTGCTATTTTATAAAAAAAATAAAAATTTGAGTTATGAGTATTTCTAGCTTTAAGTACACTAGCGGTCAAAATGCATGCATTTCAGTAGCTATGTTTCCATCCACCTATTTTAATGCGCATTTTGGATATGTGCACAAAAAAAATCAGTTGATGGAAACGCCAAGATGCACATAAATTTTGAAAATGTGCATAAATAACACGTGCATAACCGAAATGGATAAATAAACTTTTTATTTAATAAGAAAAAATTAAAATGCATAACCTATGATGGACACGCTTTTACCAAACAAATTCCAGTATGCGCATTTCATGTGATTTTGTTGTAAGAGATCATGTGATGATAAAAATGTGTGTGAATGGATAAACCAGCGGCCATTCCAAAATGCCTGAACTCTTTCAGTATTAGTGTTATTATATTATTAATCACCTTCAGAATCACGAGCATCTGTGCTCACGCCTTCAAACGCCACCGTGTGTTCACTGTGTCGGCATCGTCTTCTGAGGCGCTAGTGATTTATTAAATAAAGAAAAGACTCACGCAGCTTCTCCTACTGCAGCAAATTCTGTCTTTACTGTTGATATTTGGCACCAGTTAATCAGGAAGTGATGATGTTGTTTGCTTTGACTCATTGGATGGAAACCCTGCAGTATTCGCATGTCTTTTATGCGATAATCCAGTTTTGTGCATAAAGTTAAGTTGCATTTTAGATTAGAAAGAGTTACTTTCTGCTACTTTTCCATGTGCCTATTAATATACATGTCTCTGTTGCCTAGCAACTTACTGCTAACAAAAACATGACTTTCTGATAGCAAAAACATAACTTTACTTCAGATACGTCTTTCTAAACAGCATATTTAGTGGCGTGAAAAAGCCTTCTCCCCTTCTTGTGAAAGTGAAAATGAAAGTGAGGCGCAGACATTCGCAGATGGTCTAATACACATTTATAGGCTGCATTACCAAAAAGATCATATTTTTAGGCTGATAACTTAATGAGATATGACAACTGACATTCAAAGCTGAATTTTAATGTATCTCAGTAAAAGCTTTAAATGTAAACATGATGTGACAACATGATGTCTAATATGAGAACAATCAGAATGGCCGCTGTATTAATACTAGTAGTTATAGAACTCTTGTAGTTCCAGTTTTAAAACATCTTAAAACTCATATTGATCCATGGTGATAACTAGTGATGAACAATTTAAATAAAATCAGCTGTCTATAGCGTTTGTAAACCCTAACCTTAACCCTAACCTAACCCTAACTGAAAAATGTATTTATCAGCATGCGGAGAAGTTTTTCAGTTTCCAAATATAATGCTTGTGCACATCGCTATACTTTTATAACTGCTTTGTTAATGTTTCACTGTTACTATTTTTAATGCAAAGATGTTCCTTATATCGCCGTCTTTGGTTGTGGCTGGAAGGGCATCCGCTGCCTAAAACTTGTGCTGGATAAGTTGGTGGTTCAATCCGCTGTGGTGACCCTAGATTAATAAAGGGACTAAGCCGAAAAGAAAATGAATCAATGACGATGATCAATAACAGAATATCACTGCTCAGACATTTCAAACTTTTTCCCCTCAATGAAAAACATGAAACAACAGCTGAGAGTTTATCGGGGCCTTAAAACCATCAGGTTCAGATCTCAAACCACAATTATGAGCAATAGTAATCATGATGATGGCTGCCTTTAAAAACAACCACTAATAGATCTCCACAGACTCCTCCTCACCAGGATTAAAAGTAAAGGAGATTAGTGAAGAGTAGAAACGGTTTGATGAAGGAGGAGCTGATAAATATTCTAGCTCTGAATCATTATTATATGAAAACAGCAAAACAGCCTTTATAGCTTCGCACACAAACAGACCTACATCCTAGCACAATGAGAACGGGGTGAATCAGAAAAAGTGTGGATTTTATCAGGTTCAGGTTAGGACTCACTCATAAATTAGTGCGTTTATCTCCACCACAAGCTCACAGGGGCAGGAAACTGAGGCCCCGCAGTAGTAATGTTACCGGAATGGGCCATCTGATTTCAGTTAGAGAGAGTGAAAGAGGAGGAGATGATGTGGGGTCTCCTCCTCTGCGTTTAGCTCAACAGTGACTCACAGAATTGAGAAATGGGGCTTGTGCCCTCAGAAACGAGAAGCAGGCAAATCTGAGACTCACTTCCCAGAAACCAGAAGCATTCCAGTCAGGATTTTGTAAGTAAGCACAATATAATGTCATAAAATGGCCAGGTTTGAAAGGCAGCAGATGTTGACAACATGCAGTTGAACCCCCCTGATGTATTTGTCTACAGTAAAGACACCAGTGATGAAAATTTCTAATTTATCTATATGATAAAGTTTCTTAGTAAATCCAGCCAAACTGCTTTCATAGGTGACCATGTGCATCAGGAAGGATAGTCAAAATAAGGCACTGAAACTGTGTTTGACCTCATTAGGAGAATCTGGGGTTTATTTTCTATATTCTAGAGCCAATCTGCTCTTTATTTGATTATTAAATATGAATTGCAAGTCTAGAAATGCAAGTCTGTGTCACAATTTCTGTCATCAATCATTTTTAGGACACAGAGAGAGAGAGAGACAGAGAGACAACAACAGATCCACATACTTCTCTAATTTCCATATAAATACACCATATTTTACATCTATAACAAATACAGAAAAATTGAGGCATATCAAAGAACAGAACTTCAGTCTGGTATCAACAGCAGCAAAGTATATACTAGCCTGTCATGAACAGAGAGTCAGCCAGCAGTCAAAACTAGTCAGAAAAATTATTACAAAACATCTTGATGATTATACAGGTGTGCATTGTATTTTATTTGATATTTATCAGTATTAATAATAATGATTTAATCTTTTTAATAATCATATTAGTCTTTTTTTCTTATTTTTATATGTATCAAGGTTCTAATTTGGTGTTTTTGTGCTGGTATTTGTATATATGCATTATATCATTTTTTTATATTAAAAATATTTTTATATTATAAAAGATTATTATAATATCTTTTTTTTTTTTTTTACAATTTTATTAAATGTTTAAGCAATCTGCAATGCTTTGGCAATACCTGACAAGTCATACCAAAACAATTTTGAATTGAGAGAGACAGACAGAGACAGGCAAAAAAAAAGAGAGACTAAATGCTGTCACTGCATTCAGCTCCAAAACTTCCGGACTCTATTTATTCCATTTGTGAGCCTTCATATTTTGCTGTGAACAATAAGAGCCTATGAAGCCGACAATGGTGACTTCCACTGTACTCGACAAAACAATTAAATAAACAACCAAAGCTAAGGAACACTAGAAAAGTAGACCACACTCACTCAGTCCAGAGTTGTGGATGGCCTTCACGATTTTCTTCATCTTCTGTAGGGACATCTGGTCCTGCTCTAGGGACTAGTGCAAGACAACAGAGAAAAAAGAAACACATTAGAATGAAAACGATCAGATACTCTGCTCAAATTAATCATTGACAGAAACACTAATATATTTAACTTGTTGCATGGCAACACCTAACTATTTCTAAAGGATAAAGAGCAGAATGTTTGTCAATGCTGCCATGATGATGTCAGAACAGGTAGACTGTGAAGAACAGGTGAATTAAACCTTACGAAAGACAACAACACCACCTCTTAATGACTCAGAACAGACACTGTTTACAGTAAAGAATGACGTGCGAGTAAAAAAGACATGCCTCCGTGGGAAAAGAGTATGAGTTTAAAGATCAATATTTTATGGAGATAATCTTTAAGTTTAAAAATTAGGCCTGTAGCCAGCCTGATGAAAGGGGTGGTTATTTTTTTCTCAAAACGTGGACCGTTTTACAGTTATTTACCTTATTTTCTATTTAACTAAGTTAAGTATTTATACTTTAAATAGCTAGTGCATTTTAGTGATATTTTAAGGACTATTTATTTCTGGATTAGCTTGTCGGGTGGTCATAACCATATTTTTTTATCTACCAAAGCATTTCCTAAAGATTTAGAATACAGGAATATGAAAAAAAAACTTATTTATACATATTGTTTTTTATCATTTATCATTTGGAAAAAATCTGTTTAAGTTTTAAATAAAAAACTGCCTATTAAGGCAAATTATTGACAATAAATAAGCAAATAACAAACTGGCCAGCACATTAACTTTCCTCAGTCAGAATATGGTCACTTGAATAATAAAAATATACGCATAATAAAAATAATAATAATAATAATAATAAATGTAAAGCTTCTCAATTTTTCTGCCTCTGTTGAAAAAGGTTTCAAATTTCATGGATCCAACAATAGCCTGATTACTATTAAAATTAAGATTATCTGCTTCAAAATGTACTTTTGGTGCTTGGACCTTTTTATTGGTCATTTCATCTTTCAAGATTTAGAATAAAAGTTAGTTGTAAAATGTTTTCTCTATTAAAAACAATACAGTAGGTCAGTGGTGAAAGATGACTTTACTTATGTCAGTTTATTCTCTGCCTTAAAGCCTTCTTTGAGGAGTTATTTTCACAATTTATGATGACATAGCAGTCAAAATAGGACAAATGAGCTCATGTGGGACAAGTTCAGGACCTTTGTCAGTAGGGGGTGGGTCTTTCGAACCATCCAAACCCCCCTGTCTAGAGACTTGGAAGTGTACTTTGTACACTTTAAATTAGAAGTATTTTTTATTCTCTGCTTAGAATGTAAAAATACTGGAAGGTGAAATTTATAAAGGAGTTTCAAAACACCTTGACTTTGTGACATTATAACATACATTATTCACACTTCTTGCTGTCTGCCAAAGACTGTTTAGTCTGATCAGTGCTTCATAATTCAGTGTCAAAACAAAACTGTTGTACTGTTCTGTTTTATTTCTGTCTGTAGGATTTTGGGCAACATCCCAGACACATGGGCTTATGGGATCCAGTGACGTACGTATAAGGGTGCATTTCCACTGAAGCACTGAAAATACCAGCATTGTTTTTAAACTTCTCAACTTTGAGTGACTGCTGGAGCTTTTTAAAAAAATGCTCAGCAATGAGCATAAAATGCAAGCTATCGACAACTACACAAAAAAAATAAATAAATAAATAAATAATGCCCAACTGAGAAAAAAATTTGGACTGAACAATATATTGTTTTAGCATCGATATCACAGTAGATATTGCATGATCTGCAATTACAAAATGGGATTATGATTAACCAAAAAACACAGAATAAAAAATGTAGTTTTACAGATGCTGAAAACGTGGCTTTCAAATGACAGGCTGCCATCAAAAACCACCCCCAAATTTTGGACTGAAGACGAGGACTGAACTGAATTTAATAAGAAGAATTTTTTAGTCATCCAATCAGCTATACAATACGTTCATTTTGTGAATTTGTACAAATTATTATGACGATAAAGAGTTGTGCATGATAGCGGAAATTAACTCCATGTTTTAAATGATATCACCTAGTGATAGAATATGTAATGTAAAAAGTAAGGGATCGAGAACTGAACCTTGTGGTACCCCACAGTGTACTTTTAATCGGTATGATGCATCTTCGTTAATTAACACAAACTGATAACATTCAGATAGGTAAGACCTGAATCAAGCCAATAAACTTCATGTAATACCAAAATAACTTTCAAGACTTGCAAGGAAAATGTAATGATCAGTAGAGTCAAATGCAGCACTGAGCTTTTATTCTCACACTTTAGATTTGTGGAACTGAATAGTTTAACTAAAGAGTGAAAGTGATTTTTTTTAATTGGATGTACTTTAAAAGCCTTTGACTGTGTAAGCATTTCAAGCTAATTTAAACCACATGGGCACAAGCTATTTAAAAAGTTGTAGCTTTAACAAAGAATAATTTATTTAACTGTTTTTACAATGAAGACTATACACTGTTAATTTACATGTGATATTTATTCCTGTACCTGAATAATGTCAGACTCTACTGGAAACCATAAAGTCATGTTCATGTCATTTGTATATTTGTATTCATCTATGCTTGTATTACAATTGATTTTGACAAACAAAATTTTCCAAATCAATCGAAATTTATGAATTCTTACCAAACAGAGTGAAGTCATTTAATCACAATGTCTTTTTTCTAATATCATGCAGCCCTTAGAAAAAAGCGTCAGTGGATATGTGCCCTAGCTCTGAATCTCACAAGCCAAGCACAAAACAGGTTCATGTTTAACAGTCAGACAGACAGATGGCACACACATGACCATTTGTTTACACTGGTATAGAAATATTTACTTATTTACATTGTTTAAAAAGTATAAATGCTTGCTTGTTTGATCACTCTGCGATGTCTGGACATGCAGGTTCTTTCAAAGACATATTATGTCTTGCCATATGCATTTTACTTCCTTGTGTTACTTTAACATTTGTTTATTTTTCCAGGTTTTCCTGGTGCGAGGGTTCAACCTTGAGGATTTTGGCCAAATATCTTATCAAACCTTCTTTCAACTGCATGGATGAAACAGATGGAGGACACAACACTGCATCAAAGGGCACTTCCCACGTAAACTTAGTGCCTACCAAACAATCTTGAAAGTTATTTGAGTGTGTTTGTGGTCATCTCAGGATAAAATTTCAGTGTGTTTGTGGTCATCTTAGGATAAAAGTTCCCAGGAAGGTTAGTCACTTTATTACATCTAAGATTTCAAAGGTTATGAGTGGGTTTAAGGGGAATGCGAATCCACATAATGAATGTCAAATGAAAAGCACATGCCTTGTTTTTGCATCTCTTTGTCTTAACACACAAACACACACACAAATATATAGATCCTCCAAAAATATAAATTCTCTCATCATTGATTCTACTATGACTTGTTACAATGAGTTTCTTTCTTCAGTTGAACACAAAAGAAGTTATTTTGAAAAATGTTGGAAACCGGCATTGACTTCCATAGTATTTGTTTTTTCAGACTATGGAAATCAATAGTTACAGGTTTCTAACATTTTCCAAAGCAACTTCTTTTGTGATCAGCAGAAGAAAGAAACTTATAATGACTTATAACCACTTGAGGGTGATTAAATGTTTTTCACCTTTATTGGTGAACTATCCAGAGCCCCTTTCTTGCTTCAACTCTCAATGGAGTCATACACAGTTACCATGACGTTCTTTTTACTTCTGTAGAAACTATGTAAACTCAACTGCATATCATGAGGGAATGCAGATAAAGTGGCCTGTATGAGTAGTAACAGAGTGAAATAAAATAATGTTCAATTAAAAGATCAAGTTACATAACTTAAATTATTTAACATATTAGCAATTTCCAAAGCTGTGGACATGAATACAACAACACATGGGCTGCACAATATAGCACAAAATTATCGTTTTCGCAAAAACAGTATAAGCAACATGCGTATTGCAGACATGTAAATAATTAGATTTATTTTATATGCTGGTTATTTATCTGAATTTGACCAACCAGATGGGGCCTTAGTATCTTTATCCCCACTTCCCAAGTAGGTGCTTAGGCTACTGCAGCCGAAAGGTGAACCCAGAGCTGAATATAAAAATAAATACTTATGACGGGAGTCCAGACAAGAGAAGAAAATGAAAACAGCCAATCAGAGTCAGAATATCTGCCAAGGTTTTCACTCAGTGGTTTAAACTAGGGCTGGGCGATGTTGCACAAATGCAATCTCGATCTTTTTTTTCCATATTGAACTATAACGCTAAATATTTTGATATTAGTTCTTATCGCTTCCAGATTTAAAAGAGTACCCCAACAATGATTGAAGCCATAAATTAGAGAGTCTATTAAATGGCATAACATATTTATGGCTCAAAAATCTGAAGTGGCCGAAAATTCGGTACATCTCTAATATCAACACTTTTAGATTCCAATTGTTGCACATTTCTGCTGTGTGATTGGCTCTTAGATCAATATAGAGTAAAAAAAAAGTCCTAGAGCTTATCAATGTTATTGATATCAATTTTATCGCAATTTAACATAATATTGTTGATCGACCCAGCCCTATTTTAAATAATAAAAGTTTGCACCCTGACACAGTTTTTAAGTCTGAATTAAAATTAATTAAATCTGAATAAATTTATTTTTGCCTTTTATTTTAATATCATTACATAAATAAATGACTTAATAACATAACCAACAAAAATTGCATTTTTAAACTGAAATGTTATATCGTAAAAAATATAACTATTGCAATAATACTCAACAACATTGCATATTTTCCAGCATCATGCAGCCTTAAACAACACCCATAATTACCACACTCCTTTTTATGACATCAAAACACAACTTCATCATTGAGACCCGCAAACCTCTAGCAGCTCATTTTACATACTAGGCCTTTAACTGCAATTTTAAAATTGTATCTTGTCACTTAATAATTCATAAATAATTATAAATAACAAAATGATGAATACAAATATTCTTCCTAAATTTAAGGAAAATTAAATATTGGGATCACCATTAGGATTTGTAGCACTATTTTGAATCCACACTATCAACAGATGACACAAGGTTATGCGATTCTGTCAGCGGCTGGGGGAGTCATCTATACTACACTCAGAGGGAGTAAAGATGGCCATAAATGAATGCATTAGTCACATAAAACTGCTGACTTGCAGGATCACAATGTGTGCTTTCAGTTTGTGCAGTGTTACTAGCACTATATGATGCCAAACAAACACACATGCACACAAATACATATGAATATAGATTAATTTCTGCAAATATTCAGAGCAATGTTTCAATTCAGTAATTATTGTGCAATCAGAAGTATGCAGAGCAAACTCAGCTATCCGTGTGTGATCCAGAGGGGTTTGTTTATCCTTGACATCCTCCTCCAGATCATTTAACATGCTGCCAGCCATTAAACATAAAACAAACTGTATCTCTCAAACCCAAACAAGCCTTCAAACGCTGGCCTTCATGAATGCACACTGAACATTACCCACACACATTTTGCCACTGAGCATCAAACACATTTAAAGTTTTAATTTGAAGATTAAAAAAATTATTTAAGACTCATAAAAATTATATTTGCATGAATGAACTAGACAAAAAATGTCATATCTGGACAATCGGGAACTGAGACGCTTTTTTTATAATCTTGAAAAAACGTTATGACACAAACAACTTTGACTCATTCAAGGAAATCAAATTTACTTGCAGTCTTGCTGTACCAATCATAATGAATTTTCCACCTTATACATTTCTTAACAGCCTTTGTCGTAAAAGTGCTGCTTGAAGGCATAGCTCATCCTAAATTTTCATAATTTGCGTCACAGTTTATACTCATCCTATTGTGATGTCATTCTAAACTGGTTTGACTTTAGTTATTGTAAAAATTATAACAGGATTTATAAACTTTTAAAGTTTGGATTTTGTGTTCCATGTAAAAAAAAAGTATGTGAAACATGACTGGAACATTGGTGAGTACCAGTAGTGTAAAGTAACAAACTACAAATACTCAATTTACTGTAATTGAGTAGTCTTTTCCCCAGGAATTGTAAAATATAGTGAGTAGTTTTAAAATGTGTACTCTTACTTTCATTTGAGTACATTTTTAATGCTGTATCAGTACTATTACTCTACTATTTTCCATCAACCGGCTGTCACTACTTTATTTTGTACTTGTTTATGGGGATTGGTTCAGTAGAAAAATCAGTCCTGCGATTCTTGTCCAATCAAATCGCACAAAGTAAGTAAATCGCCTCATACTGAACAACCTCAAGACATGGGTGCTTTATACAGCAAACTGTTTGGAAGCATTAAAATAGTCCAAGAAGAGGTCCAAAATCTTTTTATGCAATGATCGAGAGACTGTTTACACTGCATGTCACGTATGGGAAGATGACGGATGTTTAGTGTATGACTGAAATCTCCAAACAGCCAATAACTATAACAATACTAAAATGCTGAAAGTTACATTTTCACATACACGCACAAATTGCATGTAAATGTATCAGCCTTTCACAGTGTAATACTCACTACTCTTGAGTATGTTTAAAAGGGCTACATTTTATTCATTCTTTGAATAATATTTACAACAAATACTTTTACTCTACTTGCACCTCATTTTTGGGCAAGTAACAGTACTTTTACTTGAGTATGATTTTTTTGTACTCTTTCCATCACCAGTGAGTACACATGAGTTTTAGGTCAAAGCGGTCTTTCTAGAGAAGTGGCTCCCAGTGTATTATTCAAAGTCACCCTAATAATTTATGCTGTAATTATGAAAAGATGCTTAATTTGAAACAAGAAATCATATCTCTGGTAATATAATGAGGTGATTCTGGAGTCAGATCTGAGTTTCAATAGTCATGTCAAAGCAGTAACTAAATCAGCATACTATCATCTGAAAAACATGGCAAGAAGTAGATGCTTCGTTTCCAGTGAAGACTTATAGAAACAGCAGGGTGGATTGCTGTAATGAACTCATTACTGGCTTTCCCAAAAAGACATTCAGAATGCTTCAGCCAGGATTCTGACCAGAACCAGGAAATCAGAGCACATCACACCTGTGCACAGGTCTTAACACTGGCTCATAGTTACATTCAGAATAGATTTTAAAGCATTATTACTTGTCTACAAATCCCTAAATGGCCTAGGAACTCAATACATTAAAGATATGCTTACTGAATAAAAACCTAATAGATCACTCAGATCTTTAGGATCGAGTAAATTAGAAATTCCTAGAGTTCAGTCAAAGCTGGGTGAATCTGCCTTCAGCTACTACGCCCCCGCTGCTGGAATCTCAGCTTCCAGAAATGATCAGATGTGCTCCAACATTAGGTACATTCAAATCAAAACTAAAAACACATCTGTTTAGCTGTGCCTTTACTGAATAAGCACTGTGCTGCGTCCGACAGATCGCACTATTGTGTCTTTCTTTTCTTTTTCATTCTTTTATAACCTGTTTTAACACATTTTAATATTTTTATATTTGAATCCTTTTTAATTCTTTTTATTTTTATTTTCTAGTTTCTTTTATATTTTTGTTTATGTAAAGCACTTTGAATTACCATTGTGTATGAAAAGTGCTGTATAAATAATCTTGCCTTGCCCTTGCTTTGAGGTCTTAAGAAGCAAAACAATCCATTTGTATAGAAAACTGACATTATTTACAGCAACAATACTTCATTCCAAATCCTCAGCAAATGGTCCTGAGCAAGTTCAATTTCAGGTTTTTGTAGGAGCCAGAGGTATTTATTTTGTTTCACCGGTATAAATTTTTCCTCTGTTAAAAGGATGAATGTCTGTAACGGTGATCTATTCCTTCCCTTTCTCTGCCATTTCCATAGGGTTTCAGCACAAAGGATTTGATGTGTAAAACCACAAACTTGCAATTAGGCCTGTCATGATATCTATTTTCACAAAATATATTGTGATAAACTATATTATTGTGATTTTAAGACCATTTTATGCCACTCATTACATAATGCCAGAATGTCAATATAATATCATCATAATGCAAGTACACTCTTCTAAAGAACACATAATGTTCTTAAGCATATTTATTTAATTATATTTATTTTAACAAATTATGCAATGGAATCAGAATTTGAAAACGCATATCCTAAATAAATAATATTAAATGTTAAAGTGCAAGGTAAAAAGTAACAGAGACTGATAAATCTGCTAACAGATCTAGTTTCAGTTGCCAGGCACCCACATGAAAATATACAATAATAATTTATAGTAAATACTACAGTGTTTTTGCCCATACTGACACTGACATGTCTGATAGAGATGCTAAAATGTGCTTAAATGTTGCAAGAAGTATCGTGCTATAAGTCGATATATTGATTATTGTGACAGGCCTACTTGCAATTATCTTTTTGTTTGTAAGGATACATCAAAAATAAAAATAAAACTTAAGAACTGTTTACACCAGGGATGTCCAAACTCGTCCCTGGAGGGCCAGTGTCCTGCATAGTTTAGCTCCAACTTGCATCAACACACCTAGCTGGAAGTTTCTAGTATATCTAGTAAGAGCTTGATTAGCTGGTTTAGGTTTGTTTAATTGGGATTGGAACTGAAATATGTAGGACACCGGCCCTCCAAGACCAAGTTTGGACACCCCTGATTTACACCTTTTCAAACCTCAATTTACATATGGTTTCAAAGAACGGTCAAAAGACTATTCCATCAAGTCAGCGCAATAGCCTAGTGGTTAGCACGCTGACATATGGTGAAGTAGCACTTCAGGGCGTCCCAAGTTCGAATCCCGAATCGTGGACATTTCTCGTCCCTACCCCTTTCGCTCTCCCACTTCGCTTCCTGTCTGAAACACTGTCCTATGCGCTTAATAAAGGCAAGAAGGCCAAAAATAAATCTAAAAAAAAAAAAAAAAGACTATTCCATCTTTTAATTTATTTATTTTCCTGGTTGCTTATGAATACATATGACATTAGTTAACATATGAAGTGTCATGTACGTAATATAATATTACAAAATATGCATATCAAATGCTGTATCAAATAACAATAACTATACATCTCAATACACATAATATAATTCATTTTACATTTCAGCTTAGTCCCTTAGTTAATTAGGGGTCACCACAGCAGGATGGACCGCTAACTTATCCAGCATATGTTTTACGCAGCGAATGTTCTTCCAGTTGCAACCCATCCCTGGGAAACACACATACACTACGGACAATTTAGCTTACCCAATTCATCTACAGCACGTCTTTGGATTTGTGGGGGAAACTGGAGCACCTGGAGGAAACCCACGCAAACACGAGGAGAACATGCATACTCCACACAGAAATGCCAACTTACCCAGCCAAGGCTCGAACCAGGGACCTTCTTGCTGTGAGGCAATTGTGAAACTCACTGCGCCACTGTGACCCTCACAAATAATATAATATTATAGAAAATTATTACAAATTTCTTAGTGCTATAAGAATGCCATTAACATGAATTGCCAAGGACTTATAATAATAATTGTACTCGTAGAAAAAAAAAGTAAAGTTTGATGGCCAAAGGTCAATTTAACAGGGTACATTACATCTAATTAAATTTTAGGGGGGTGAACTACATTTATATCAGGCACAATTAATTTTTTTTATTCAAAAAGAACGTTTATGACTTTTTATTTTCTTTTGTACATTCATTTTATATCCTATGCATTTAAACTCTGAATGAATATGGAGTTTACATCATCCTGTGGCCTCATTTAAAGATCTTTAGCAGGCCCTGCTTGAGAGCCACTGCTCTACAGCCCTGCAATTCCCATGAAAAGGCGGAAATAAATGAAAGCCTTCCACTGTTCTGACATGCCCAGTGTTATCATTAGCTGGCAGAGTTTCTTTATTCTCCATTAATATTCACACAAATATCCACAGATGAGCTGGCAGCTAAAGTGACACGTTAGATTTACATTACAAGATCCCAAAACAAGCACTGAGCCTGTTATCAGTCCGGCTTCTCTGTAATTAACTATATTAACACAGTTCCTCAGTGAAATGATGCAGCTGGGGTTATTCTGTGATTGTGCTCCCGTCATTTCAGCCCCATTGTTCATGATTCAAACCAACAACTCGCAACATAAAAAGGGCCCTGAGCAAGTTTACTTGGCCTCATAAAAACAGTCTCTGTCTTTTCCTTGTTGTGACTACTGTGCCATCCCCTGACTCCAAACCACAACACGAGCCAATAAAACAATAAACTGGTCATTCAAAGCACTAGGAGAAAGGCTCACTAGCAAAGTTTTATTAAATGGCAAAAGGTCAGTTCTGTTATTTACACAGCCATCCCAGAAAGGTAACAATATTTCCTATTGAATCCTATTACTCCAATAACCCTGGTAACCAAAACAGTGACCATAATATGTAATTATTCTCCCATGTTAAACACTACTGTTCAAACATTTCAGATAAGACTTATTCATGTTTTAAAAGAAGTCCCTTTCAGCATAATTACTTCAGTCTTGAGTGATGCAATATCTTTCATAATTCCTTATTCATTCTAATATGCTGATTTTCTGTTCCCATTATAATTAACTATTGGTAAAATAATATATAATGAATCATTATAACTCTTTTTACTGTTAGTTTAGATCCATTTATTGTGACGTTGGTGAATAATAGTAGCCCATGTACAAGAAAAGTAAGCTTTCAGTGCTTTAGAATGATAAAATATTATGGTTTTAACAAACATATGAAGCAGCACAACTATTTTTGCATTGGTAATAATCAGAAGCAAAAATATGTGTCTGTGCATGTTTTGGAGAGATGATGCCGAAAATTCTGCTTTGAATCACATTAATTAATTACACACACATAACGATTAAATCAGTTTTTGTGTTTGCACAGCAGACACATCTTCAAAAAATATAACACTTTGATTGACAATAAACTTTACTGAAAAAAATTACTAGTAGCCTACTGCGATATAATTGTCATAGATTCAAAGTGTATTCACTTTTTACAAATTGAGCGATGAACCATTTTATCACCATAAGAATAACTACACTTGCTGCCTGACATTTTTAGGTTGAATCAAATTATCTTTTCTAGTCATCTCCACTTGCATTAACGTTACTTAAACTGACTCAAAATATTCAATTAAAATTTGCATAACTTGAAAAAACATTTAAACCGGATGAACTTATTAAAATAAGTTAAAGAAACTTAAAAGCTTTTGTTGTGATGGCTTTTTGTTATATTATGTTTTACAGTGTACAGACGTAACATGATGCAACTTGATTTAAAAAAAGGTCAAATTCAAAATAATACCATATTCTCGTAAATAACTTGTATTTAATTTGTTCAAAAACAATGTTCTTAGGTCAGAGACTGAAGGACAGTGATTCACTCAGGTGTTTTCCACCTGTACACAGGTAAACAACACCGCGCTCGTCCACGCGTTGCCCTATTCTTACCTCCTCAAGCGCGGCCACGGTGCTTCGACAGTCGCTCATTTTAGACTGAAACCCAGAGCTCCCCGGAGACGAAAGATCCTCTTTCGCCAAAGAAACGAAATCCGAAATACTTATTTTCTCCGGCATGTTTCTTACTGTACAAACCCAGGAACTTAAAATCCCAACAAAAGTTGTCAAAAAACTAACACTTCAAGATCACGCAAAGTGCAAATCCACAAGAAGGTCTTTAAAATCCACAAATGAGCGTGATATCCGAACCATGGGAATTAAAATGTGTCTCATATCTGCAAAGAAAAGCGAAACATTCAGTCTTCGCAGTGTTCCGCCGTATGAGAAAGTCGGTAAAGTTTCTCTGCACAATCAGTCGACTTTCTCGGTGCCGCGCGAGGGTTCAATAGCGCGTGCCGCGGCTGGATTGCGCGCGAGAGGGAGGGAGTCATTCCATCATCACGTGGGAATGTTTGTATTCACTGACGAAATGAAAAGAGCGCGCGTTGAAAGAAAAGGCTTTACATTTATCTACTTCAGCGTCTGCTAAATTAAAACATGAATCCGTTTTGGTGTGAAAAATTATGCAGTGATTCATTCTTTTTATTGTCATGGAAAAAATAACCTATATTAACATTCCAATGAAAGCCATTTGGGTAGACTGGTGTTGTCTTTCTTATTTATATGATATAGATTGGATAATTTAAACACCTGTACCATAGCTTTAACTGACCCTATACCATACCATAACTTTTTTCCCTAAAATTGATCTGCTATTTCAATATTGAAATCCCTTATGAATTAACTCTATAAATCTATAAAATCAGGTCACAAATGGGGAAAATAATAATAAGCTAAATTATCATTGTGCATGATTTTATGTTAAATAAATATACTAACTTTAAACCGTAAAAGAATAGGAGAACGGAATATAGTAATTTTTGGGCACTTCATTTCATGTGAACTGTAAATAAATAAAAAAGTTTAAAGTTGTGCCTTTATTTTAGCTTCATTTTTACTTCAGTTATCTTTAGTACATGTTGAAAGTGTGCTTATTTTAATTATTCTATATATTCATTAACATAAGAGAATACTTCCAGTTTTGTTCTTGATGTGACAAACCCTAATGTAAAACCAATATATTTGTTCAAATAAGCTAACAATGTTTCATCTCAATTCTTTTAGTCCCACAAACTGTTTTAAGTCAGATTAATATATTGCAAGATGAAACTTTGAATAAGCAAATACATTTTTTAATACAACAAATGCAGGCGGTTCAGATGGGACCCCAGATTAATAAAGGGACTAAGCCGACAAGAAAATGAATGAATGAATGAATGAATGAATGAACAAATGCACCTTTTTTGCAACATAACTGTAAACTGACATGCTTTTAGTTAATGACATAACCCTGTTTGAATTGCTTTCCTGCATATATGTGAGTTTTTCTTGTGTTTGTATAGACAAAAAATAAACAAAGAAAATAAACCAGTGCACTTTGTACAGCAGACCCTAAACAGAGACATGGAGCCTAACACCAATGAAAAGCATTGTGCGTACACTTTCCCTCTTTATTCAGGTGTCAACACACATAAGCCATTTCCTTATAGACACTATACGTGAGCATGAATGAACATGCTCCACCTGCTCCAGTCTACCATTTAAATTAAACCCACTCCTTAAAAAGACAAAGGTTTGCTTGACTAACACAACTGGAACTTTTTTTTCAATAATTCTGAGCCATTAGATTTGAAAGGTGAAAATTAATGGCGTTCTGTTGCATCAAAGCAACAGAAACTCATAATGGTTTCTTATGTTCCTGATGTTTTGTAAGAAAATCCTCTTCTGCAGATAGCACAGAGGGATGTCAGTTCTGCCTTTGGTCTCTTTAAAGCTGCACACCTCGCTGTAGCCTTCAACAATACAGAGTATAGTATTACAATATGATGTATTGTGCTGGACAAGTATCAGTTCAGCTTAGCTGTGTGCAAGAATTTCAAGGATAATATTATTTTTACCTTTTTTTAGGGCTTTAAGGACATTAGATGTACTCAGAGTTGGGCAAAAATACATTAAAATGTATTTAAAAAAAACAAAATACCTCCATTTTAAGTGTATCAAAAAATAAATAAATAAATAAAGCAGCCACACAATGTATCAAAATAAAATAGTTTTTTGTATTTTGAAAATACAAAATACTTTTACAAATGAGCATGAAATTTCTTTGCAAACCTTCCATCAACAGGCCTCAATCCCTACTCAATACATTTGTTTCTCTTTGACAAATTTCACAGAAAAAGTCCTGTCTTGAAGATGATCTCTTTAATCACTGTAAAAACCATTTAATGCAGATAATGAATTGGAATATAGTACTACATTTCTCTTTATATCTCTATCTATTTAGAAAATTGCCACCCTCTCTTAACAGTCTTATTTTAAAAGGGTGATATATATAAAAAGGTTATTTAAAATTATTGTTCACATAATTTATCAAATAAATCGAGTTGGGTTATTGTTTTGCAATTGAAATCTTCAATACTCCAGGTAAAACGCGATATCTGTTTTTGCTGCCACAAAACTTGTATTGTAAGTTCTTGACCAGTCTGTAGACTGGAATATTATTAAATATTTTTGTCTCATACTAGGGGTGTCACGGTAGCGCAGTGGGTAGCATGATTGCCTCAGCAAGAAGGTTGCAGGTTTGAGCTCCGGCAGGGTCAGTTGGCATTTCCCCGTGGATTTCATCCGGGTGCTTCGGTTTCCCCCACAGACATGCGGTATAAGTAAATTGAATAAGCTACTGTAAATTGGCCGTAGTGTGTGTGTGAATGCAAGAGTGTATGGGTGTTTTCCAGTGTTGGGTTGCAGCTGAAAGGGCATTCGCTGCGTAAAGCATGGGCTGGATAAGTTGGCAGTTCATTCTGCTGTGGCGATCTCTGATTAATAAAGGGACTAAGCCGAAAAGAAAATGAATAAATGAATGAATAAATTAACCATAGTGTGTGTGAATGCAAGATTGTATAGGTGTTTTTCAATGTTAGGTGGTGGCTGGAAGGGCATCCGCTGCGTAAAACATATGCAGGATAAGTTAGCGGTTCATTCCGTTGTGGCGACCCCAGATCAATAAAGGGACTAAGCCGAAAAGAAAATGAATGAATGAATGAATGTCTCATACTGATTAACTATGTGAAAGTTTGTAATTAAAACATATAAAGAGCACATGTAGATCAGCTACTGGCATTTGAAACAGCCAATGAAGTTTTATAGGTATATTTTCCTATCTTATTTTGACTTGCTCCCCCGATCTATCCCTGCTATTTGTCTGTTTATATGTGATGCATAATTTCCATCCATACTCCAAGAATTGATCAACTTCTTCAACATTAATCAATTTTTGTTTAAAACAAAACAGCACTTCAAACATGTATGTTTCTGCTTTCCTATTATGGTTTTAATTGGTAAAGTACATTTAAAGAAAAATTAGGTATACATTTTTAATAAAGGGTATGCATAAGAACTGTATTTAACTTTACATAAAACTTTGAGGGATTATGTGATTATTAGTTTAAATTAATTAATCAGTCTCTTTTAGATAGCATTTTCTGTCCTATAGAGGCAAAAAAAAAAACATGAAAAAATCATGTGGCATACATAAACATTGTGTGTATGAAGGATTTGTGTGCATTTGTGTAGTTTCCGGCACACTGACAAAACATTTTCTTAAATACTGATTCAAAATTCAGAGATATAATTTAGCATTTGCAATATTATTATTATTATTATTATTATTATTATTATTATTATTATTAATGCAATATAGTTGCCATATTGTATAATTTGGTTGTTACCTTAATAAATTATTTGGTCACTTTTTAGACATCAACTAAAAGCATATTTTCAGACTGTTTAAGGTGTCATTAGGTTGGTTACATCAATCTTTGAATTTTATGAAGTGATTTATGGAATAACCATGCTGTTATGCATATGTGTCCCAATTTGCAAATAAATAAACATGACTAAAAAGAAAAACAAACTTAAATAAATTAGGTTAACTCAGTTTGCTGACCTTAATTTCTGCAAAGTACACCCCATCCCCCAATGCACAATGCATTCCCTCTCTCTCGCACAGTATTCTCTTCATATTCTGTA
The DNA here is from genome assembly GCF_052040795.2 of Danio rerio. Classification (NCBI taxonomy): domain Eukaryota; kingdom Metazoa; phylum Chordata; class Actinopteri; order Cypriniformes; family Danionidae; genus Danio; species Danio rerio. The sequence goes on from NC_141037.1 coordinate 28,648,685, forward strand.
TTGGCTTCATGCGTTATTGTTGATGTAATGGTGGTTTTGTGGCCAAACAATACTCTCTTTCTCCCCCTGGCTGCAGCCCCTCTTTGTGTGGCTGCTTTGTGAAAGTCTGCATTTATGGGTGGACGTCACTCTGGGGGAGAAGAAGAAGGAAAGTGGGTGAAAGAGAGGAAAAAGGAAGTATGATGCAAAACTTTACAGTAAGTTATTAAGACAAAGTACCATTTAATTGATCCCATGTATCTTTGTCATTTCCTCAAAGTCAAAGTTCGCTTTATTGTAAATTCTGCCACATTTAGCAAACAGACATACAAAGTGCTAACAGATAACACAATGCTAAAAGGGGGAATGTAAAAGAATACAAATATATGGAGTTTAAGTATAATATAAAGCTACAAACATACAATATTAAAACATGGACACATTGCATATAAAGTGCAAATATGAAAAAAGTCTACAGTATTTTTTAATAAATGTAGTACTGTAGCTATCTGAATTAATATGTTGTGGTAATTTTATAGTTGCTAACAACTAATATTCACAAATCCATATGGTTAGGGTATAATATATACTACTTTACACCATATTTTACAGTAGTAAACTAAAAGTAAATAAATAAAATTAGTACAGTAGTAGTAGGCTTGCACAGTATTTATTACAGTTTATCAGCAGACATGTATAATTCATTAACAGAGCTGTGAATACTTCCGCACAATACTATTGATCCTAAAAACAATGTTAGCTATATATTACTAGTATTTTTCATGTGAGAAAGAAAAAACCTAGTAAGTTCTGGCTTTTGTCCTTTTCTTTCTGTTTGTTCTTTAGTATCAGCCAATGGTGTGGATTTGTGGGCTGGACCTGCGGCTGCTGAAGGAAAAGTGAGGCGTGTTCCAGGAAAGGTTCAGCAGCAGCTCAGAGCAGAAACATTCCCAGCAGACGAACCCTCCCATCCACTCTGTTGACTCTAGTGCTGGAGAACGGTCATTTATCCCGTCTTGTCACACCGAGGAGGCCACGTTTACCGTAAAACACGGCAAGAGAGAGAGGAGAGATGATTTTTTTACAGATAAAGAGAGTGGGAATAAGCGGAATGAAAACAATTATAACACGCCCTGCACAGAATTAACACCCATACTGGTCATAAAATAAGACGCAGATCCTCCCTTAAAGTCTTTCTCTGTGTGTTTATAAACCAGTTCAGAAGTCGTTCTTGTAGTTAATGACAGACTGGTGTAAACAGTTACTGTTTAAAGTCATGGTTATAAATGTGTTTTCTGTGAGGGTGTAACTGTCTGTCTGGGGAAATACAAATATCTTCCTCTGGAAACACTTCGGGTGTGATGATTTGTGCAAGCCTCTTTGAGGCGGATTAGTTTTCCATTTTAATTTAGATTCGTGACCATCTATTTTTTTTAAACATTAAAACACTCCAGACTCAAACTAGCTTCTTTAAAATACACACACGTGGGCCTATTTTATAACCCCTGTAGGTGATAGCATAGCCTTCCTTAAAGGGATAGTTTCATCACTTTGGAAAATGCTGAAAAGTTGTAATCATTGACTTTCATAGTATATGTTTTACCTACTAGAAATCAATGGTTTCCAGTTTCTAAAATTCTTTAAAATATCTTCTTTTGTGTTTAACAGAACAAGGAAAGTTTGGAAGCACTTTGGAAGAGTTAATAGTGAGTGAAATTGTCGTTTTTGTGTGAACTATCCCATTTAAAAGTTTTAATTTAGTACTGTTGCCATAATTGATATAGAGTAAACAAGGAAAATGGTACATTAGCCTAACACTTCATAAAAAAAGTCTAAGTACACATAACTGAATGCAGAAAAAGCTAAATTGTGATAGGTGTTACTGGTTAAAAATGTATTACTTAGCTTCTTTAAACAAAACAGTTAAGACTTTAACTTCATTATTAAACATGAACTAAAACAAGTAGTTTTTCACCATCAGTTTAATTGCTGTCACATTATTTAATTAATTACACATCTTTTCTTTGTGTAATTTCTTTGAATACTTTCATAGCTTTTTAGTCTATTAGGGATTACACTTTTGTTAATTTTTAAAGTTCAAGCTAAGATGTCAGCAAAGACACAAAATAAATCATATTAAAAATTAAATCCAAGTCAAAAAGCTCTATCCTTCTCTTTGTGTGTGTGCGATGATGCGGCTAAAGTGAATTAGAAAAACTGAAACAGGTTAGAACTTGCCTAAATGAAAATGCCAGAGATTTTACAGTCAGTGATTTATAACAAATATTATGTAACGCTAGTATTATAGTGTTCAGTTTAATATATGACCATGATACTGTTTTCTCAGAATATCTGAGCTTTTTGAAAATAGTTTAAAATAATATTTAGATATCGCTTTAGAAATGTATTTTGATGCTTTACTTTGATAACTATTTTTGACATGCATGTAAGATGTATATAGTTTTCCTGCCCCAATAACACATTTTTTAAATTGGTGTATGTTTAAAATTAATTTTCATTACTATTAGAACCAATGAGTAAAAAAAGAAACCAGTTTCTTGACTGCGCTGCATGGTTCACAACAAATATGTAGACATTTTGTGTTCATCTAACATTTTCAGACAAGTTGGAATGAAGCAAAACTACAGCTTTCTATCAGTCAGATCAGTCTGTTTTGTGTTAGTCTTGATGTTCTTGTCATTTTCACTGACTCATCTGTATGACATTTCCTCACTGTGCAGGTGAACCTTAGAGCTCAGACTGCACGAAAAAGCAGTCAAACTAAAATATGGAGTTACCACACCTGCGCACACACACACACACACACACACACACACACACACACACACACCACAATCATGTGGGAGTTTGTTTGCACACAATACAGGGGCGAAACTGTAACTTTGAACAGAAAGTGGTTTGTACACGAAACACAACTCCGCTTTACACCAGAGCTTTATTTATTCACCACAATATCAAATATTAAGTGCTGCCTTTTAAAACAGGCGGTCTTTATATAAAATAAGAACACATCCTGAGACAATTACCAATTTCCTTCAAATACAAAACTTATAAATACAAAATCATTCTGTACAATTTAAAAACATAATGCTTATTTAAAAACATTCTGAACGATGTGAACCCCCCCACTATAAACTACAAATAAATCCACAAAACTTCCAAAAAATCAGTCCACACTTCAGCACACTCATGCATATACAGACGCACATTTTCAAGTTTCTTAGGACAGGACATTTGTCCACATGTGGGACAGTTGAGTGAAGCAAACCCCAAGTAAAACTTTGTACACACTTCCAAAGTCACGTTCAAGTTAATGAAATCAGATGAACAACTCAAACACATTTTTGCTCAGTCCGACTGAGAAATCTTTGCTTCAGAACAATAACAACTTTCACTGCATAACTGGCTGAGGAAATCTAGCTTTTCATAACGTCTCCAAGTGTGTAGCTCTACACACACATACACACCACGTTGAAACAGTTAAATCCTGCTCTGTCTCTCCAGCTATAAAACCTACCATTCAGGTGGGGCAAGAATCCCAACTCCAAAAAAAAAAAAAAAAACAACAACCCTGGATAGAAACAAAGTTCACTTTGTGTTCCCTGTGTTCAAACAGTATTAAAGGTTTCTGCCAGATTCCATTAAAAGTCCTTAAACTCAGACAGTCCAGCAGCGAACCCTGACAACACCATTACCGTCATTTCAGGAACAACTTATCCTAAAGGCATCAAAGAGATTAGAAAAACACAAATTCATCACTTTGAGTTACTCATTTGGAAATGCAAAAAGAAGCTGCCAAATCTGGACATTCCCTGAGGTTTCAATGAACAGACATGTGTAAGCGTTAAACCTTGTTTCTTGAGGCGTTATGTTGAACTACATAATCATGTTTCAGAGCCATGAGAAAGGCCACTGTTAGAGGACCAAGGTTATTACCTCAAAAGATGGAGGTAGAATGTCTTAGAAGAGTTTTTCAGCACTCTGAGTCTGATTTTGAAGCAGATACCCACCATTTTTATGCTCTCAAACTCTGTAATACTTTCATCTATCTACATCTGCAGAGGCACCTTTGTTTGCAGACGTCTGAAAAATGGTCACACTGCCCTCTGCTGGCGATGACTGACAGTACTACAAAAATAAAGCTGTGGAAAAGCTTTAAAATGACCTGAGTTGCATCTAATTCAAATACTAATAAACATTCTAGTTCATACCTAGAGAACACAAGCACCTAGCACTTGATTTTTGGTCAATGCTTAAGTCATAATGACCAAAATCTTAGCAAATGGGCAAATAATTAAATTAGAAAATTGAAATAATTAAAAACAACTTGAGAAAATGAATTTGAGCTGTCAAAAATATTCTAAACTAAACTATGCAGGCAAAAATACCTTGCTGTAGGTAATATGGCTGACAGAAAAAAAACATATGGCTTCATAGTGTACTAATTCTAACTCCCGGATCTCCTCTAGAGGGCGTCAAGATTCCAATCGCTATAGTAGTTAAAGGGATAGTTCACCCATTAAAATGATGATTCTGTCATCATTTAGTCCTCTACGTGATCTAAACCTGTTTCATTTTCTGTCCTCTGTTGAACACAAAAGAGCATATTATAAAAAAAAAAGCTGTAAACAGCAGTGTTTTTTCCTACTATGGATGTTGATGGCTTTCATCATTCCTCAAAATATCTACTTTTGTGTTCAACAGAAACAAGAAACTTTGAGGATTAATAAATGACGGAATTTTTATTTTTTTCGGTGAACTATCCCTTCAAAATAGACATTCACTTAATCCTAGCCAATTCAGTAGTGCATTTAATACAAACTTCAATCTATCATCAAGAAGTGTTTTAGAAACAGTCTTCAACTACAGGATTTGGGTCTGAATTGAACTAATTATAATTTAACTCTCAGATCATCAGTGACTGTTCATCACACTGAACGCTTCATGTTTTGAGCAGATCTCCCAGGTCGTAAGTGTCAAAAAAGTCTGAAACGCCTTCTCCGTCCTCCAGACCCCAGAGGTAGTCATCGTGGCCGAGCTGAGGAGAGAAACTGACAAAGGGCCCAGAGGGGTCAGATGCGAAGGCCATCCCGGGCAGCTGGTCTTCTGTGATCTGCAGAAGACTAGGAGGAAGATCCAGAATGCCCTCCACGTCCAAAAGAGAGCCGTTTCCACTGGTGCTCGCTGCCATCGAGGGCTGAGTCTTTGGACCTGTACAAACAATAAGACTCTGTTAGTTAATTAAAAATAGGTTGTTTTTTTAAATGTATTATTTGTTGACCAAAGCAGGGATTTTTCAAAGTTGCTCAGAGTGGTATAGTTTGCTATAGTGCAGTATGGTACAAAATGGCAAACCATACCGTACCACTTTTTTGGGACACTTTGGTAAGGAACGGTACCAAAAACGGCGAAGCTAGACTTTCTGCTCAACATTACTGGTTTACAGAGAATTGGCACTTGTGCGTGCCAGGGGAATGACAACACAATAAAGTGGCATTTTTAAATTCACAGCCAAAACACAACAACAAAATATAGAATAACGACGCATAGCAATGAACCATGCTCAAACAAAGCTTGTTGTCCTCTTATTACAAACAGCCACATGCCAAGAAGCAAAAACTATATCTGCTGTTTGTCCTCCATTTTGGTTTAATGGACCATCCATTGCGCTCTTCCTTCTTCTATTTGAGCACACATCTACTTTTGAAATAATTAAATTAAGTTTGCAAAAGACACAATATGTGAATGACCCATATATCTTTGTTCTTTAAGCATAACTAATGTCAATCGCCACTTTCTAGCATCAACAACACCTACCAAGTAAGGGTACTGTTGGCAGTGGAAATGCAAGCCTGATCAGGGTGATTCCGACAGAATCGTACCGTATTAAACTCATAGAAAATGAGGCATTAGATGTCGTAAGCTCCTTTCACAGTGATACCAGTAAATATCAGAAAATTTTCTGGAACGCCTTATTGACAAAGAAACGGACGTTCTGGAATTTTTACGGAAAAAACTATTCAAACACGAACCTAGAGTGTGTAGGTAAACTCAAAGCAGTTCATCATAAGCATTTTATCAATCATTTTTTCCACAGTGTGAACATAGAATAAGCATAGAAATATTTTCTGACTAACATCTAGCTGCTAAATGTGTCTGAGGGAGGATTCAAAGGCCTTTATTTTCATAAACAGCGGAGATGTGAATGTGTCTGAATGTTCTGATCGGCTGGAGTAGACGTCTCACGTCAGCACACTCTAATCGTGAACACGCTCTTTCCAGCAATCTTCTTTCTGCGTTCACACAGAGCAGCATTCCGGCTAATTACCGGTAATGTTACAACTCCTCTTTCCGGAAAACTGCTGGAATGAATTTACCAGTATTTCTAAATAATTCCTGTTCACACATGATCCCTTTCCGAAAAATTGCCAGTAATTTTCCAGAAAAGTCTTTATAGACTCCTAAATATGACAATTTTCTAGTAAAGGATCCTCATCTTAAAATGTCAAAAGATGTTTCTAAATTCTTGCTTATATTTATAAATGTTCCCTAATATTATTTTAAGCAAATGTATATGTAGAATTTATATATAAATTCTACATTGAATTCTACATCTAATTTGTAAAAAGATCTTTAACTATCACTAACCCATTTTTGTTGTGAAAATGATGCTCCCTGTTAGATTTAAGAAATATCAATAGCATGTGTGTTAAATGAATATTGACTGAATCAAACCAAAATTCGAGAATCAAACCCAGATTCAAATCAATGACAATTGAATCAAATTGGGTTAATGCCTGAATCAATACCCAATAATACACAAATCATGCAATACAAACAGACAAATAATAAAGATGTTAAAATAAACATAAGTCATATTACATCTAATTATACATATTACATCTAGGCCAAAATACAAATCGTTCAATGTACTGGAGAAAAGTCTGACTTTGTTCTGACACATATAGTGCTTTTATTTAATTAATATTCCTTTAAGAACTACATGCTAATGTAGTTATAAATTATGTATAATGTAGTTTTACGTAGAAATAATAGCATTAATACATAACTCATTATCTTTATTTTCAAAAAGACATATCGTATAAAATAGATAAAAAGTTTTGTTGCTAAATTATGAAATTTTAAACGCATTAGTAGCGGCTTATTTATTACGGAGTAAGGGTGTCACGATCTTCCAAATCCTTGATTCGATTACATTTTCGATTCTAAAGGCACGATTTGATTCGATTTTCGATTATGAATAATTAATTAATTAATGACCAATTAATTATTTGTAGCCTACCGTTAAACTACCTGACCTGCATGGTCATTGTTTTACCCATAAACAAATAATACAGTAAATAAATAAAGGCAAGTTACACACATAATTACCACCTGTCAATCACTTTTTTCTGCAGGACTCGTGAATAGGCAGTGATCTGTCGTTATAATGGCGTCGGTAAAAAAGACGCCCAGCCAACAGTATCTGAGGTGTTCGCTAAAATGACTAAGTACAAGTGAGTGAAAGATTGAAGCAGTCCTCTGACTGCCTGGACCCGCTGTGTGTGCGTCTTTGTCTGTGTGGTCACGTGATGCGCATTTTCAGAGGTAGAGAGGAAGGAGGGCTGCTCAGAAATGCTACACGCCACTGTGGATGTTAAATCGTTGTCATTCTAAAATGCCATTTAAAAACAAAGACAGTGTAAACAGGGCCTGAGTGTGTACTTTTAGCGAGCGGATTTGCAACGGGGGCGGGCGGAGGATCGCGATGCCGGTGTTGTCTATCGGACGAACCGTACGTAATATGTACATAGCAGAGCTTGCAAAACTGTTTTTTTTGTCGACAACACGAACGTTGTCAACATAACTCACTGGAAATCCAAAATGCTTACACACCGGCGACTTCATTGAAAGAGGAGAGGGTTTAAGTTCTGTCGACGGGTCTCCTGCTTCTGCAGTTTAACAAGCACTTCAGCAAGCCGGTTTTTTCCCGCTTGGCAAGCCAAGCTGACTTGACATGGGGGCGTGGCAGCATCGACGATTCCATTTTTTGATTCGATAATCGAAATTGAGCATAAAAATCGAAATCGTGACACCCCTATTACGGAGTATTTATTACTTGGATAAAGTTTGCATTTGTTTGTTTTTTTTGGATGGATGGGCTGTTCATAGACATCTCATTACTCTTACAAACAGTACTCATTCAGCTGAAACATGTACAGTGTGTTCTTACAAACTACAAAACACATCTGACTATTTTCAGCCTTCCTTTGAAAGTGGTAAGCAGTGGTAAAGCTGGTAATTGTCTCACCTTCGACAGACTGGGGTTTTGCAGGTGGGAAGACGGAGGGTGTGGTGGCACTGGGGGTTTGTGGGTAATCTTTTCTGGGTGTGGCATTCTTGATGGGACTAGTGTACTCCAAACACTCTTCAGGACACAAGTACACTTCGATAGGGCCATTCTTGCTCTTCAAGTAAATCTGCAGAGAGCCCTACAGAAAGAAAGAAAGAAAGAACAAAACATGACTTTTCACATCTTCAAGCAGGGAGTTATAGCTATGTTTGGAACATCTAGTGGGTGTACAGTATTTTATATTCCTAGAAAATTATATATAGGTTTAGTGCTGTTTATAAACGTTGGTATGATTTGTTTTAGATATTTACAAGTTTTAAAATTAAGCTAGAACTACTTTAGAAATAAAAATCACATGATAAATGGGAGAAAGAAATATTTCTGACAGCTATTTACTTTAGGAAGATATCATGGTTCACAAGCTTTAACAGCAATTAAAATAAACAAGCTCAGAATAACAGTGGATTTCAAGAATGTTGGTTTTGACAAATATACCTCGGACGCTTCTGGAACTTCCAGTTTGGTTTCAGATGGTGCTTTGACAGCAATCACAGTTTGATCTTTCAAGCTGGTTATGGTACGAATGTCCTGATACGTCACATACCCTAATGTGAAACCGAGTTAAGGACTAAAACATTTAAGCATTAAAAAATGATTGCCAACTCAAATGCAGGAAAAGCAGAGCATTTAACATTAAGTATTCTTTAAAAACTCACAAAAATTAGAGTCCACATGTGTTTGGCTGCGGGGATGTATACTGTTGAACAGCATGTCTAAACAAGCTCACAAATATCAAGAACACGATGAAAGGATATCTTTGGTTGTCCTTGCTCTCCGTCATTTCTCGTAGTCGTGTTGAGCTGGACTGAATAAGATCGTCCAGAGCTTTCTCCTGTCTGTCCAGTTCAGAGAGCTCTTTATTGAGAGCGCTGGCTTTCTCCGAGTTGCTGGACGAACCTTCAAATACACCACTGATCCTAGAGAACACAACATATGTACAGAATATGCTTTGATTAAACTGATGACAGCACAAAATTTAACACAAACAAACAAAACATGTCTTATACTGTATATACATGTGGGTCATAGATGAAAGGCCACATTTTGATGACCATGTTAAATTATAAAAGTGCTTAAATGTACACAGAGTATACTGTCACAAGCACCAGTGATACAGTGACTGTAGTTTCCCGGAGAGGAAAAACACATACCACACTACAAACACACATACCACACTATCAAACTACAAATCCCGTCATGCACCTCGCACACAACTGTTTCAGATCGCCATTGATTGCACACACAAAGCCGGAGGACTGTCGAGGACTGATTACAAGGACTATTTACACAGCACACACACACACACACACACACACACACACACACACACACACACACACACACACACACACACACACACACACACACACACACACACACACACACACACACACACACACACACCATGGCCACACCAAGAGTCTTGTAAGTTGACAAGTTAACATTACAACGTGTTTAGACTTGCCTTTTTGTGTACCAATCTTTGCTTTATTTGTTTGTTTTATGTCAATTGCCACCCAGATCGACTACTTGCCTGTTATAGACCCTCGTTTGGATTTACCTGTATGCAACTGTTCATACCTGTATCAACCTTTGACTGCATGATGCTTGTCAATAAATCCTGCATTTGGATGCGCAACTCAGCATCCCTTAACGTGACACATACTACTACAATTTTTTAAATATTTGTGCAAATGAGAAAATCCAAATATGGGTGAAATAATGTTTTATTACCATTCATCTTACTAGATGTGATTATGCAAAAATTAAGCAATATATGCATTCTGCGCTGTTCTTACAAAAAATGAAAATGAGAGAATATATATATTTTTTACTTAGTATTTATATATATATATATATTTATATATATTTTTTACTTACTTTATATCTTTTACTTAGAAGCCCTCATCTTTGATCTAAATATATAATCCAGTGATTCTGTTAGTTAATTTAAATTCAGTTACTTTATAAGACAATTTTCACCTGACATTTCACCAATGTCACATGATCCATCAGAAATCATAGAGAAACACATTGAGTTAGAAATATTTTTGTGGAAATTGTATTATACTTTCAGGATTCTTTTGTAACACTTAAAATGCTTTTAAAGCCTCTTTTTATTTATATAATCCTAAATATAAGTGTAGACTTCTTATTTTCTAAACAATCTTACTGGCCCCAAACATTTAAAAGTTTTCTGTAATTTTTCTCACATGGAAAAAAAAGCAACAAAAAAAAAGTTATTATGGAGAAATCATCTAATAATGTTTAAACAAAACAGAAGTATCATTCAGTACTTGGCCAGATGTAAGAGAAAACTATGTTAGGAAACACAGTAAGAACAAGGGACTTTTATAATGGAATACAACACCACCTTGTTTGTGTCATGCGTTTCAAAAATCTAATCAAATTTCAATATATAGTAGCTTGTTTAAAAGGCATTCAGTCAGGCACACTTACAGCCACTGGATATTGTTTTTGGATTTCTTGCGGATGAGCTGCACTCCTTCCAGAACATTGGTGATGTCATAGATGCGTCTCTTCTGAACCTCCAGAACCTCTGAGGCCCAGTTTAGATCCAGAACCCCATCAGCAGATTCACTCAGCAAGCCCACAAACTTCTTAGTCAGCAGGCCAAGGGATGTATCGTAACGGGTGCGTTCTCCTGGAGATTTAGGAGCTGGAAAGAGACACAAAAGAGCCATTCTTTTAATAATAGTTTGAGTGTTGCCAGGTGTAAGAGTTGCTTGGACAGGTGTGTTTGCATTTCAATTGATTTGATGAGGCTCTAAAACCAGAAACATCCGCTCCTCACTCAACAAATGGAAACTGTGGTTTTAAACAATAGGAAGTCAATTTTTCACCTGAAGTCAAGTGCACCTATAATCTTTTTTTCTTGGAATATTATCTTTCATATGGGCGACATGGTGGCTCAGTGGTTAGCACTGTCGCCTCACAGCAAGAAGGTAGCTGGTTTGAGGCCCGGCTGGATTAGTTGGCATTTCAGGTATGTGGACAAGCTTTGACACAGCATATCAAATGTTGGTTGGCTCATCCTAAAATTTTAGACCTTAAGGCATTAAAGCCTGCCACAATTTGCTCTCACCAGACCGGAGATCTCTTTTGTACCCACAAATTCCTCTGAATGGTGAGCACACCATATATAAATCATTGACGAAAGCTGCGATTACGGCCCTTTCCGTCCTATTTAAAAATTATTTTAAAGTTGGGTGAACTTTGCATATTTACTATTTCGCAGATGCTAGAACTCGTCTTTACGCATGCGCAATGTTGGAAATTGTATGGTAAGTGTAAACATGAATCAGATATGGGTTAAAATTAAAAGAACATATAAATGGACAGGCAAAAAAATCAGATATAGGCAACAAATCTGAATTGGGCATCAAGGCCTGACAGTGTAATGGCTAATTTTCACTGACTGGTGCAGTACGGTACAGTTCGGGTCGGTATGGGTCACCTTTATCAGGGTTGCATTTTCACTACCAAGGGTACCCTTTTGGTGGGCGTGGTGTACGACAGAAAGTTTCAGTCGGCATCATTCTCGCTTAAATAAATGTCTACAGTAAAGCCGTACAGGTCATTTACATATTATATGAGAAGCACTTCTCACAAAACAGATGCTTTATACACACAAATACTTCCATATAAATGTTTATTACTAAATTTTCTATGAACATGAGATGATTATAACCGCAGGTCAATGACAGAGCAAAATAGCCTACTGTAATTTCTGTAATTATATAAAATAAATAAATAAATCCAACATATATGAACACATACAGACCCTTACAGTCTCCGATATGTTACCAGCTACAGAGGAACTACACACAACATACATTTAGTCCTTATTTAGGTTCAAAAACAACCCAAAATATAGCCCACAGTCAGTGTAAACCTCTCATCTGTGTCTTTAATCTTCAGCAGCACATGTAGCCTCTGTTAGAGAGTAATTCCATCATTCTGAGTTTATAATAGTCCAGAAGGTGAAAATAATAGTTAAGCATGGCAGTTTGTTCACGTTTGCTGAAAAAAAAAAAGTGCTTTTTTTCCCGGCTTCTCCATTGTTTTTTCATGGGTCACTCTCGCGGTTGTCAGCTTCTGACAGGATTGGGTTTCAAAAGCATGTCAATAATCATGCGCACGTTATTATCATCAGCTCAAGAAGTTTGATGATGACAACAAGGTTTGTTTGAGCCCAGGTCAACCATGGCTTGTTATTATATGTATATGTAATTCCGCTGTATTCTCTCGGCTCGTCGGCTGTGTATTTTAAACATGGTGGATTTTTTTGTTTTCATTCTGGCTTGTTGCGCAAGCGAATGACGTATCTCTGTAAACCAATAGCGTTCAGCTGTGCGTCTAGCTCCGCCTTTTGGTACCCTATCTCGTGTTTGGTACCCTTTCGAAAGGGTGTCAAAAAAGTGGTACGGTACAGTTCGGTACGGCTTTTGACAGTGGAAACAGCCATAAAAGTGTACCAAACCGAACCGTACCGTAACCACTCAGTGGAAACGGGCCATAAAGTGACCTAAATTGTCCGTAGTATATGCGTGTGAATGAGTATGTCTAGATGTTTCCCAGTACTGGGTTGCAGCTGGAAGGGCATACACTGTGTAAAACATATGCTGGATAAGTTGGCGGTTCTTTCCGCTGTGGCGACCCCTGATGAATAAAGAGACTAAGCCGATCTTCCATACAATGTAGCTCTTCTGTAAAGTTTAAATGATCAAAGAGCATAGTAAGTAACTTTTTGTCTTTTAAAGTGTCTATAAAGACAGAATCGCTAAATCGAGTCATCAGAAATTCCAGTTTCAAATCTATAATGGATGCAAGTAGATATGCAACATCATCCTTCTCATTGGTTGCCAGATAACAATGTCCACTATGACCTTTGAACACTGGAGCTGTTTTTTGTTGTTGGAATATGATCGGCATTCCTATAGATTAATCACAACAGACTGGTCCATCAGAGCAGGCTTTCGTGATAAAGATGAGCTTTTGAATAAACAAATCCTTAACAGAATCAAATGAATCATTTGAGAAACAATTATTTTAAATGTATATTATGAGAAAAGAACAAATGTTAACCGATTCAAACCTATGCAAACCTATTGATGGATTTGCTTACAGTGTTTCAGCAGTGAAATTTAAACTAAACTGAACTTTAAACTACTGGACTGACACAGGTTAAATTTACTAGAACTTCTGTGTTAAGCTGCTTTGACACAATCTACATTGTAAAAGCGCTATAGAAATAAAGATGAATTAAAGGAGACTTCCAAAACAAATAGAATAACATTTATATGGTATAACAGAAGCACTATAACAGTGACCGTATTGACATTTGTCATTTAGTTTACTCACTTTTGGGGCTTGATGCTCTCGCACATGCAGCATTTCCTTTCCCTTTTGGAGTTCGAAATTCTGGGAGATAAAGTGGTTCTTCCAGATCTAGTCTCCTCTTGGCCTGAGACAGAAAGAACAAGTGACTTTCAAATGTTTGCCTGCAGAAGATGGAGTTTCATCAAACCTCCTTATTTAGCATCCTATGATTATGTCATTGCATTTGCTCAGAAAGAAAGGACTGTGAACAGTACAGACAGTGAGAGACGCTTAAGTGGAAGTGTATTCTGAATTGCAGTGTGCAACAACAATCCCACCTCTTTCCTCAAGTGCCCAAATGCACATCACCACTTTAAATGTCTGCCACTTTGAATGCCCTAAAATAAACATCTAATGCTTTTTTCCTTGAGAGGGTAACCTCAACAAGTACTAATACATTTTGCACAAATAGAATGAGCAACAGATACACAGTTTTAAAATGTTGAAGATGAGCTTTTGAGCATGACGGCACATTTTTGGAAAGTTTACTTGCAATACATTTAAAGTTTACCCTACAAGAGATAATGCTTTCAAAATACACATTAATGTGACTTGATTGATCAGGTCAAAAAATGTTTTAGCATTTTTAACTGAAATCACCCTTAATTGGACTGACACAAAATTATATTAACCAAGAACCCAATATATTACCTAGTTAGTGGTTAGTTTTCTCTCAGTCTGACATGACCATAATTGCTAAACTTCAACCATTTTACTATTAAAATGTTCAAAGACGGCATGCATGACCTGAACGTTTACACATTGTTGACATTTTCAACATTCCACACAGGGCAGATGGGCTGGTTTCAGCAGCTCAACTCCACAAAAACTGGTTTAAAAAAGCCAACTGACATGGAAATCTGCACCCACACATGCCTGCTTGATTTCCAGTATCATGTAGGTCTGCAGTTCACTCAAAATGGGATATTTAAGGGCTTAGTGCATAACAAACCTATCATAATTTACTCATCCACGTCCTTCCAAACCCATAAGACTTTTCTTTAAAGAGCCCATATTATGGGTTTTTGAAAATTCCCCTCCATGTAGTGTGTAACACAGCTCTAAGTGAAGTGAAGTATCCAGCTAAGGCTTAAATCTGTAAGAATACAGTGTTTAAAACGGTTGATTCATCTATAAAAGAGTCGACTCATAGTGCTTCGAACGAGTCGCCTTGATACCGACTCATTAGGTGTTTCGCCATGACGTACGAACGAAACCAAGTTATTCACGTGCACGCGCAAACCCGGGAGATTTCAAACCTGAGGCCCCGCCCTCTGACGCAGTAACCCAGACACACACACACACACACACACAAACACACGCACACCCACAAACACACGCACACAAACATGCCGGTCGATTGAAGTCACACTGCAGATGGACATTATATTGAGTCTCTACCCAAAGATGAAACATCAGCATTATAGCCAAGCAGTTGGAAACTTCTGGAAGCTACATGCTACAAAGAATACTTCATCTGAGTTTGTTAAAGGAAGGATCAGTAAAGAGCAACTGATGGACGTCAGGATGGGTTTCTTCCATTTCTCAAGTGTAAGTACGTGCGGTTAAAGTTGTTGCCTCGTTGACTCTAGCTTGCAAATGTATTTAGTTGTGATTTGTTACTTGTAACCGCGTGTACTGTATCAGGTTAACTGGATATATTATCTTATCGCGTGCAAAGTCACGTTAAAAACGCGACGCGTGCTGTTTGTTTATGGAGCTCCGTGCTAGAGTTCTGCTCCCGCGATTTATTCGGAAATGTATTCCCGCGCCGCAGAAATCTGGCGCGGGGACAGCCGCGGGAATAAATTTCCGAATAAATCGCGGGAGCGGTCGGTAACGGGTTTAATTTGGGACGGGAGCGGGCTGTCTAGCAATATCACGGATATTGCTATGCGAATTAGAAAGAGAGTCTGCGTGGTGCTTGTGTGTGTGTTAGTGCGCACGCGCGCGTATGAGAGAGAGAGAGAGAGAGAGAGAGAGAGAGAGAGAGAGAGAGAGAGAGAGAGAGAGAGAGAGAGAGAGAGCGAACGAACGAACGAACGAGCTTTGTGCTGTGTGTGTGTGTTTATACTTGGCTGTCTGGACTGTATACTGGGTGATTTTTGGTTGTGTTCTCCGCTCTAGCGGGACCGGGCGCGGCGGGCAGAAAACGGAGCGGGTTCTCAGGCTAAAACCTGGCGGGTGCGGGCGGAAGCGGGAGCGTTGTCATCCGGAGGTGTGTGTGTGTTTTTGTGTGTGTGTGGTATGGCGAGTACACGACTGTCTCCTTCGTTCGGTTATCCGTGGCACTACCCAACAAACACATATACGTTGTAGCGATGTCTGCACAACGTTGTATTTTTTTAAAGGCAACGTTGTCGCTTACGTGCTCGCTACATTGTCACAACGTAGAAATGTAAGACGTGAGAAGGCTGTAGCAACGTTGTCGTGCGACATTCAGCAACCGCGAGGCGGCGTTCTTACTACTTGTATTAATATTTTTTGTGGCAGTTTATCAATACTGCCTAGAATACAGGATAAGCAGCAATTCTTTTCCAGTATTGCTAAATATGAAATATTATTCATTTATTTTTCCTATTTAATTTAACAATTGCATGTGTAAACTTTAAAGTGTAAAAATGCCACACAAATGAATATAATCAAACTTTTTATTATATATTTCACAACATTTAATACATACAGTACACATACAGTATCTAATTATAAGCAAACAGTATAAAATAAAGTTTAGATTTTATATATATATATATATATATATATATATATATATATATATATATATATATATATATATATATATATATATATATAAATAATTAAACTAAAGGGTAAACAAACAAGAAAAGTAAACAAGAAATCATTAAAATGTAAATAAATATATAAATAAATATATAAATTAAAATTCAAACACTGGGCAGTGAAGCTCTGGACTGGAGAATACAGCAGACCGGGGAGCGCAGCTGAAGACCAGTCGTAGTTGTTGGTATGGAGAAAGCAGTCAGAGGAAGAAACAAATTCAACAGATAATCCAGCTTCAGAGATCCACAGCAGACACAAGTCAAAATAGGCAGTGAACAAGAGAGGACAGATCAGAGCTTGACACAACAGCACTACACAGGAAATGACTATGACTAGCAAGTTATTGAAGTTTCAGACATTTATTGTAATTTCATTACATATAAAATCTCCAGAGTAATTATGTAGCCTATACTTTATTTTATTGTTTTCATAATATATCATGTACCAAAATTACATACAATTAAATAAATTTAGAGTTACAGGGAAAACAGGTTTAAGTTAACAGAAGTCAGAGTTAGTCTCCGAATACTTACTTAAATTATGAGTAGAGAAAGAACAGGCCCTGTAGTTGTGGCGTTGCTCGCTGTAAATGGAATGTTAAACTTAGTGTCATTTCAATAACAGCTGTACAAAATAATAAAGTAATTTTTTATAAGCATGATCTATTTTCCACATTATGGACATGCTGTTTTAGGTAACATAACTACATTTAATAGTAAATAGAGTATACTTCTTACCTCATCCAATTCTTCTTTCCATAGATCAGGAATTACAGCAACACTGATCTGAGGTGAATTCAACAGCTGAAAACATTCTGAAAGACAAGTTACACAAGTAATTTGAAAACAACAGTGAGTGGTTAAACAATAGAGTTTTATGCAACTTACACATAATTAAAATCCAGAAATTATCAATAGAAGATTACCTCCATGTAAAAATAGCCTGTTGAGTAAAGAAAAGAGTGGGTTTAAGATAAAACATCAAAAGACCAATCAAAATAGAAATTTAGACTAGCTTACCTTTTAATTACTATCTATATTAATTAGGCATATGAACATTAATTTATATACTTTAACTTATAGGGATAGCTCACCCAAAACTGACAATTCTGCCATTTTAGCCTCATCCTTTATTTGTTGCAAACTTATTTAGCTTTTTTTTCTGCTAAACAATAAAGAAGATATATTAAATAAAGCTGGAAAACTGTAACTATTTAATTCCATAGTGTTTTCCTACTATGAAAGCAAATGCTTACAGTCTTTAGTGTTCAACAGAATAAAGAAACTTAAAGGTTTGGAATCACTTATTATTTACAGGGCAAATAATTCGTGAGTACATATCATTTTTGAGTGAACTGTTCCTTTAACGGGACGCAATCTACACAGAGATGTTTTGTTTTTAAAAGTTATTTTGTGTGTTTTGTAAAAAGTGGGTCGGCTCGTGTGATGAAGTATCATACTAACTGATCACGACGGAAATGGAAAAAACTGAACTTCAAAAACATTATTGTCCATTTGATTAAAGACAAGGCGTAGGTAAATAATCAGGAAATGTTTTATCGAGAGATTTAACATGTGATGTTGGAAAAGATTGTTGTCGAAATCGTAGGTTTGTTTGAATATTCACGATTTACGTATCTTATTTAGCAAGAAGAAATAAAGCAATACTCACGTCTCCTCGGTCGTTGATGAATGAGACGGCTTGTTGAAATTTAAACTGATTCAGCTGTGACCAGTACATGTTGTACAGTGGTCGTCCACGCCACCTAAGCACAACCTAAAGCATGCGACCCTCATGATGTTTAAATGGCAACCTTATGACATCGTTGTGACAACCTTTAGCAACAACGTAGAATCCTCAACCTTTTTGCAATGTTGATACAACGTTGTAGGAAGGTCGCTACGTTGAGGCAACGTTGTGTGTTTGTTGGGTATCCACTCGCCATAGTGTGGCAGCTAAACTCCACGCCTACACTATCGAGCGTGTATGAACTGTGATTACTTTTTAAATTGCTGATTAGCTATTGGCCATTTCCCTCTCTGACTGAAGGCAGTCGACCAATCACGACAGACTGTCATCGGTCCAATCAGCGCAGATTAGCTCCGCGCTAAGGAGGGGTTTGGGAACAAATGAATCACTGGACGATTCATACAGGAGTCGCTGGGATAATTAGCTAAAAATAAATGCAGATTATAAGACCATGAAAGTGTTTTTTGACCTTGCATGCATATTAGACTGTTGTTGGAGACCCTTACAACCAGGATATGACCCTATTTCATGTATAATATGGGCTCTTTAAAACACAAATGAGGTTGTTTTTCATTACAGCTATGATATTGCTCTTCTAAGAGGGACAATTGCTTTATAAGTTGAACAAAATCTTTATATAAGTTAGCAAACTGACCAAATTTCTTATTGGTATGAAGCAACATGAAAGAAAATCTTTTTTTTTTTATTTTATTTTGGGGTGAACAAACTCTTGAACTGACACAGAGCATGTGCTGAGAAAAGTTTACATATCCTGCGAGTGCTTAAGCGTCTGCAAAAATGCTTGCATTGTCCTGACCTGAGTGACATCTACACCTGTCACTGACATCTGGAGCTGCTGAGCAGGTGGTTGGGGGAGAGGATGAGTGTAATCTTTCCGTTTTTTGTTGTTTTCCCAATTCTCTTAAATTGTATTTCTCTCCACCTTTTCTAATAACTTTTTTTCACCTTTTCTCCTCCTTAACCTGTTTTATATTGTTCAAGAAAGTTATTAAGCAAAACCCTTGATGCAAATGTGAAATTGTGTCCACAAAAAAAATCTGGAAATAAATAAAGAACAGTAAAATGGGCAAAAACCCAAATAAAACTTAATAAATAAAACAAAATGTAATAATTAAAATCATAATCACTTTATCTAAACAATGTATTACTTCTGCATTTTCACTGCAATGACAATACAGGTAAATTGTATTTTATGCTTTTAATTCTAGCTACATTTAGAAGATCATCTGTAGTTTTTATCAGTAGTTTGCAGAAGAAAATTAAATCAAGAAGCACGTCAAAGCTGTTCTTGTGGCTCTGTTTTGGCTTGAGCATCTTTTGTGGCATGTGCCCACAGAAGCATTTTTACGCAGCTGCGTTCTTCCAAAAAATAAATAAATAAAACTGTTTGAGAGTTACTGCAGAACAAGTTTAACTCATTCTCCAAATTTTGGAACATTTAAAAAAAGGCAAGTCTACAGTGAAGTGTAAACCAGACACTCAGGGCCACTCTTAATACACATGGCAGTCTCAAAAATATGCTTTTTTTTTTTGGTGGACACGCACTATTCATGTCTTTATCAAATCTGTATTGATGTCAGCTGTTGCCAGGCATACAGCAGACTGGCTCATCATAAACACAACATACACCATCCTGGCTGTAAAAGCGGGAACTTTGTGTGGTTGAACTTCTCAGAAGAGCAGCATCTTGTGTCAGAGCTAGTGGTTGGTTCTGCCTATTTCCTGTGTCAGTGGGAAATGAGAAGTGAGAAATGCTGGCTCAGAGCAGATGGAGTGGAAGGTGAAGTCATTCACTTCTTACAGCATCGATTTGGGATCAGCCTTACCAACAGAAATCCAGTCTTT
Organism: Danio rerio; assembly: GCF_052040795.2. NCBI lineage: Eukaryota > Metazoa > Chordata > Actinopteri > Cypriniformes > Danionidae > Danio > Danio rerio. The sequence goes on from NC_141037.1 coordinate 28,668,918, forward strand.
AACCATTTTCGACTGTTTGCTAATAAACAGATTTATATTGGAAATGCTGCAGAAATAGGAGTTTCCTAAAAATATGCTAATCCACTGAGTATAAGCCTACATCACACACTGCAGTGACAAAATACAAGCACAAATGCATGTGTGAAGGATGTGAACAGCATGTACACTGTAAAAAAAAAAAAAAAAAAGTCTTTCTGCCTTAATTTGTTAAGTTGAAACAAATGAAATTGTTTAGTCATCTCAACTTACATCAATCAAACTGTATAAAAATCTTCAGTTAAACTTTGTATAAATGTTAAAAGCATGGTTGAAACCAGATTAGCTTAAAAAATAAATTAAAGCAACATAAAAATATGTGTTGTGTTAATTATTTTGTCATTAACCTTTTTTTACAGTGTACGTGTGCAGAAACAATAATTGATCTCTCTTAAATTATGACTTATTTAACAGGAGAAAACATTTGAGATCTGCATGATCTATTTTTTCTCTCAAGAGTAAAAAGACAGACTTTAAGAGTCAGGGATAAAGTCACAATAGCAATCATGATGAAACCCTGTGAAATTCTCAGCACTGCAATGGCACAATGCCTGAATAATGAGCAATTCTTTACTAAAAGCTATTTCAACAAGAGTTAGAGAAAGCTGGTTCTTTCCAATGACTTTTTTTACAGGATGCTTTTTCACAAAAGAAAATCAATAAACTACATATTTACAATACTATTCAAAAGAACATGGATTAAGCAGTTTTTTTGCTCAAAAATATTTTATTTACAATTAAATAGTATTAGAATTTGCATGAATTTAATTAATCACAGAATTGTCAATTAGTGTTGATTGGGATGGGATGGTAAAAGATTCTGACGGTGTGATAACCTTGGATAAGAATATCATGGTTCATGGTATCACGGTATTGTGTTTACTGCTCTAAAATAATTTCTTTTTAAATGTCTGGGTAAAAAACATTTTCCCCCCATTGAACACAATATATTTTATTTTGAGAAACATTAAAAATATTTTGAACCAGTAGATTTTGATTTAGAAATTCATTTTCTGCCCAAGATACTGTTGCCCTAAAAAAACAAAATAAAACAGTTAACATGTTTAAAAAAAAAAAGCTTATATATACACCATAGGAGCGGAAGAACAAAAAAACTTTTTTAAAAACTTGACCTTTGCAAACCACGGTAAACCTTGAAACCGTCCCCATGTCTAGTGGTGCCTGACCCTTGAAAAATCATTGTAATATACTGGTCTGATAGTCAAAAATTATCTGTTACAATCAATGCCATTGTATTAAAAGCTAGAACATTATAAAAGTCATTATTGAGTTTACCTTAATTTAACACACAGGTTTTGCAAAAACCTAATTTCATGCACGTTAAACCAGCAAAATTATTTAAATATATAAAGTAATATATTAAGAACTCAGAGAAAAAAAAAGAAAAAGGAATTGAAATAAATGATACATTTTTTGCATTACACAATTAAAAGTATATACATAAATGATTTCTCTGATTACCATTTGCTCTGTAATGGACACTTTTCACAAGCCTGTTGTGATGTGTTTAGGGGTCATCAGCATCTTAAATACTTGAAAGTTTTTAATATATAATATGTATTATATTCAATTATATATAATATGCATTTATTATATAACATTTTAAAATAATACGTATTATATCATATTTGCTTCAAATTAGAAAAAAAAATACTGCTTATGCAAAGCATTTTTAATGCAGAGTCTATGGGACAGGACAATAAATAGGACGTTATTCTCTTGTATGGCTGCCTTCATCAGTCTCAAGCAATTTTTTTAATTTTCTGAAAATATTTATAACATCTTCTTTTATTATTTGAGCAAATAAGATTGTAAAAATAATTTGATGTATTCTCCCAATCACTGTGTTTTAACTTTTGCCAACTATGACAACTTCTGCTACTGAGAAACCCAGAGATGTGAAAAGAGCTTATTCATTCATTTTCTTTTTGGCTTAGTCCCTTTATTAATCTGGGGTTGCCACAGCGGAATGAACCGCAAACGTATCCAGCATATGTTTTAGGCAGCAGATGCCCTTCCAGCTTCATCCCATCTCTGGGAAACATCCATACACACTAATTCACACTCATATACAACAGACAATTTAGCCAACCTAATTCACCTGTACCGCATGTCTTTGGACTTGTGGGGGAAACGGGAGCACCCGGAGGAAACCCACTCGAATGCAGGGAGAACATGCAAACTCCAAAGAGACGCCAACTGACCCAGCCGAGGCTCGAAACCACGACCTTCTTGCTGTGAGGTGATAGCACTACTTACTGCGCCACCATGTTGCGAAAAGAGCTTATTAAATGTAAAAACATTCACCAATAAAACCCAGTTAATTTTGAATCATCAGATCGAAAGAGCAGGTCTATAGATACATACTATACATATACCAGCCCACAGACCCTCTCCCATTACAGAAGTGGTCAAAAGTGAAGAGATCAACTTCAAAGCAAGGTATAAAGAGAAATGTCTTCCAGACCTATTTATGATCCTATTGTCCAAAATGCTTAATCTTAAAGAGCCCATATTATACATGAAATAGGGTCATATCTTGGTTGTAAGGGTCTCCAACAACAGTCTAATATGCATGCAAGGTTAAAAAACACTTTCATGGTCTTATAATCTGCATTTATTTTACCTAAATATCCCAGAGACTCCTGTATGAATCGTCCAGTGATTAATTTGTTCCCAAACCCCTCCTTAACGCGAAGCTAATCTGCGCTGATTGGACCAATGACAGCCTGTTGCGATTGGTCGACTGCCTTCAGTCAGAGAGTGAAATGCCAAACAGCTAATCAGCAATATAAAAGTAATCACAGTTCATACACGCTCCATAGTGTAGGCGTGGATTTTAGCTGCCAGTGAGTCAATGTAAATACAGTCGATGGACTTGAAAATTCAGACGACTATTTTCTTGAGCAAAAACTCCAAAAACTGTCGAGGAGATCACATAGCTTGTCTCACTTTGCTCTTTTCACAGACACAGACACACACACAGACAGACACACACACACACACCTCCGGACGACAACGCGCACACACACACAAACACATACCTCCGGACGACAGCGCACGCGCACACACACACTACCCTTGTCCATGGAGCTCCGTAAACAAAGCACGCGTCGCGTTTTTAACGTGACTTTGCACGCGATAAGAGAATATAGCCAGTTAACCTGATACAGTACACGCGGTTACAAGTAATAAATCACAAGTAAATACATTTGCAAGCTAGAGTCAACGAGGCACCAACTTTAATCGCACTTACACTTGAGAAATGGAGGAAGAAACCCATCCTGACGTCCATCAGTAAGTTACTCTTTACTGATCCTTCCTTTAACAAACGCCGATGAAGTATTCTTTGTAGCATGTCGTTTGCAGAAGTTTCCAGTAGTTTCCAACTACTTGGTTATAATGCTGAGGTTTCATCTTTGGGTAGAGACTCGATATAATATCCATCTGCAGTGTGACTTCAATCGACCGGCATGTTTGTGTGTGTGTGTGTGTTTGTGGGTGGGTGTGTGTGTCTGGGTTTCTGCGTCAGAGGGCGGGGCCTCAGGCTTGAAATCTCCCGGGTTTGCGCGTACACGTGAATAACTTGGTTTCATTAATACGTCATGGCGAAACACCTAATGACTCGGTATCCAGGCGACTCGTTTGAAGCACTATGAGTCGACTCTTTTTTAGATGAATCAACCATTTTAAACACTGTACTCTTACAGATTTAAGCCTTAGCTGGATACTTCACTTCACTTAGAGCTGTGTTACACACTACATGGAGGGGAATTTTCAAAAACCCATAATATGGGCTCTTTAATACTAGATGTAAACAGGGCCTTGAATATTTAACATGCGAAGTGATGATCATTTACTGATCTCTGCCATCAATTCAAGCTCCTTCCAATTCAAACATATACTTAATTTTTTGTTATTCATTTATAGGCTTGATCTTTCAAGAGTATTGCACATGGAGTCACACCTCCCCCGTTTTCTCCAACACTAAATGAACGAGCTGCGAGTTTCTTCCTGGCAGGAGGTGGGGAATCAGGGTCCTAAACTGTTATCGTATAACTTTACAACTAAACATCATCTGAAATGTTTTCTTAACAATCACAATCTGCCAGAAAAGAACAGGTTTCTATACGCCTACAGACACGTGAGAGAAGAATGATCAGCCAACTGTGCCGCTCCCAACACACACACACTTCACTCACTGTGTGTAAAAGTGAGAAAGGCCATCGGTGACAATACAACAGTGTAAAACCGAAAGAAAGATACAGGTACAGGAGATAGGGGGAAGTCCGGTTGAAAAGGGTGTAAAGTAAAGGGACTTTGAAATGCTAAACTTGGCCAGACGGGTCCATGCGGAGTTAAACAGCTTGGGGCCCCATCACCCACCCTGTTGATGCAACACCTGGTTACTGAAGGCCCCGCAGGGGAATATAGGTAAATTTAAAGAATGAAATGAAGTGAGGGACTCTGGGATTGGAGGGGGATGGTGAACATCAACAGGGTCTCTTGAAGCGAAGGCAAATCATGTCTTCTACATTGTGGCTGATAACAGACCAGCGGCTGACCATCTGAACATAAGACATGAGAGTTCTGAAGTCAGCTAGAAAACTAGAGGTCTCCATGACCTTTTCAATCCTCAAACTTTGGCTTTATTGTTGTACTTGTGCTGTAGATGAATGAAGGTTAACTTGGTAACACTTTAACCAAACAGTTGATAAGAAAATATGATCTGGAAAAACTTATAAAGCTATTAGATGTCCTGAACGGTTGATATTTACTGATAAACAATGAGCACTTTCACATAGACATTAATCCACTGATAACCACCAGTTATCAGTCTATAATATTAAACTGGGTTACCCGGTACAAAAGAACATAAAACCAAGGATTTTTTTTATGCGTGTAAAAGATTTGTGCTTATCTGTGAACAGTGTGCATGACAGATTTTTTTCACCAGCATATTATGCTCACCCTAGAGGTATGACGCACTAGACAATGTTATTATACATTAATAAATCAAATAAATTCTATAAAATGCTAAATGTGTTACAGGCTTGAATAAATCTTAACTTGTAATGACACCAGAATACAAAAATCAATGATTGTGCAGCAGCATTTTAACTATGCTGGACGCTTGCACTGTCAATTATTACATATATTTAGGCGGAATTTACTTCTAAATTCAAACATTTGGCATTATTAGATTCGTCTGGAGAGATTTAAAAGCAACAGAAAACACAACTTACTTAAGGCCTGTGCATACCGAGACGTTTTATTGCTCGTTTTCCGTCGATGTTTAACGCCTCGTGACTAAATAAAAGGCGTCAATGTGATCTTGCACACCAACGCGCAAAACAGCAGGCGCAAAAGCGTCATTTTAAATAAAACGACTCATGCTTGTTTTTTTGTTTTGACGCGCCGCGTCAAAACCTTCTCCACCAATCAGACCGGCACTTTTATTCACGTGCATGGAGCTACTGAAGTTACAGTAAGCAGCACTTGTAGGCGCTTAAGCGCAAAACTGTCACTGCGAGCGCACATTGTAGAAGATGCTTGGAAGCGATATGAACGTGGAGCTGCTTATTGCTCTTGTGAACAACACTAAACATTTCTTCATCGCTAGAGCTGGAGCTGTACTCACTACTAGTAGTACTGCTAGAACTCACAACTCTAGTTTGAATTAACTTAGAGATTTTATCACTCATAACTTCTGGAGATAAATAGTGCAGACATAGCACAAGAATGTAGTGTGAATTTGTTACTTTGAAAGACTGATTGTGTGCGTCTGTACACTAACATACACTTAAAACTCAAGAGTAAAAACTCTGTCCGGTCACATTACACCTACACATTTCAATAAGCTGACAGTACACCAGTTTTTATGTTGACTTATGTGCACACAAAATTGGGGTAATACTGTAAGTAAAACTCAAATCAGATTAACTGGGTTATTTTTAAACCAATAGTTTTATGCATTTACACAACTTTGCAAGAACATTAAGCGTAATCAATTTTAGAACATGCATGTAAATACACTTAATGGGTAACCTGCAAATTAAAAGACCAATTTCCTACAGCCAATAATTCATAACAAATAGATCAATAACTTTTCTAAACTCATTTGACAAGCCAGTTTTACTAGTATTAACAACTAAATGCATATGATTCAGATTCATTTGCTAAGACATTTAGGTAATGTAGGGGATAATGTACATTCGGTTGTTCTCAAAGAATAAAATATTCCAGAAAGTCTGTAATGATCTAATAACCAGAAAATGTATCCATGTTATTATGTAACATAACATGGTGCACGGCTGAATGTGCAAAGCATCTGATGTCATCAATTTAAAGTTTTTAAGCAGCACATAATTGTAGCGCTACTTGCTATTTGTTACAATTTTATTACCATAAAAATATGTTTGTGGTGTAAACCACAAATATTTCTGGTATTTACCATAAGTGGTAAATGATCTACGTCTTTCACTATTACAAAAGCCTTTTGCTAGCTATACAAGCTATTTTGGTTTTTAGAATAACCTGTTAAGGCTTATCTATACTTCTGTGCCAAGCGTACGCGTATGCTACAACGCGGCCTACGCGTGGACGCATAGCCCTTACCTTCGATGACGCACACCTTTTAAAAAATATAACTAGACATCGCAACAATGCGTAGTGCAAGCCCTGTGATTGGTCGGCTTGGTAGCGCTGACGAGTGTGTGTGCGGGAGCAAGAGCCACGCGAGCCCGATGAAGCGATTGTTTACAAGTACGGAGTCCCGTGTAGGAGCTCTGAATGGAAAGTTTTGTTTTGTGTTTATCTCATGGTTAAAGTTGTTGCACATCTGCCGGTTCCTGCCTCAAAATGAGTGAGTTTGAACCACTTGTACGTTAAGGAAGCGTTCAGAAAAAACAACACCGGAGAAGAAACTCGACACAGAGGAACACAAACACATCTCAGCCTACTAGCGTTTCGGAAGTGTTAATGCAAAGCAACAGAAACAGTGCGCAGAAGTATGAATGGTTTTAAGGCTGGTACTTCTGCATCAGGTGCACGCGTATTGACCGGTGCAGCCTTCACGAGGTTGCATAGCCCTCGCCATGGGTGACGCTGACACGCACCACTCAAAAAAAAATTTATCTACACATCGCATCGATGTGAAGCACAAGCTCTGTGATTGGTCGGCTTGGTAGCTGTGATGAGTGTGGGTGGCGCTGAAAGCTGCGACCTCGATGGAGCGAGTGTATACAAGTGTCAAGTCTCATGAAGAAGCTTCAGATGGAAACTTGTATTTTGTGTTCACCTTTGATTAAAGTTGTTGTATGTCCGCAAGTTCCCGCCGCTGAATGAGTGAGTTTGAGCTACTTGTACATTAAGGTAGAGTTCAGAGAAAACAAAACACCCGCGAAGAAACTCGACACAAAGGAACATAAAAGCCTACTGAAAGCTAGCATTTTGGAAGTGTTATTGCAGAGCAACACAAACAGCATGCAGAAGTAAAAATGCATGGCTACACGCAAGGCAGATGTCGTGGGTCACGTTGATCACTCAGTGCAGAAGTATAAATCAGCCTTAACATTAATAACACATTCAACACAAGACCAGAAATGTGCATTTTAGAAAGAATTTTGTAGAAATTATGCTATGAGAAACTATGAGCTCAGCAGAATTCTTTAATTCAATTCACATGTAGTTTAAAGCAAAGGTTCAAAGTTCTGAGGATGGAAATGAGAGCTTCAGGTGTGTCATTCAAGTCAAACTGAAAAAAAGGGCAGAGACCAAGAGTGAAACTCCTCACAGCAGGAGATATGACTGTAGCACATTAGTGTGAAAAAATTAACCAGGGAAGTTGTTCACCATGCCATGTGGTAGGGCTGTGCGACTTGGGTAAAAAATCTAATTGCGATTTTTATGACAGATATTGCAATTTGATTTGCAATTTAATTTTGTAGTCAAGCTTCAGGTCAATAATCTGTAAGGTGGGGCAACAATTCTGTGACAGCTCTAATAAATGACCTGTTTTGGTTTGATGTCTGTGACTTAGGCCCCGTTTACACTAGTGCGTTTTAGTTTTAAAACGGCGTTGTAGAATGAAAACGATCCGCGTCCACACTCGCGTTTTACCCAGCGTTTCTGAACAGCTCTCTGTCCACACCAAAACGCTGAAAACGCACATCACGTGACCACACACACACTCTCGGGCAAGCGCTCCAGCTTTTCTACCCAGATGAGAGCTCTGCTTGTCGGACTGCTCATCAAGCATCTCCCGCTGGATCTAATCTCACTATATTTGCTGAACGTGATATTTCATTCATGTTGTTGTCTTTATCTAACGACATAGGCCAATTCCCTGACTTTGGTCATTGGAATCTATTAAGTTACTTGTTCACGGGTAACATGTTTTTGGTTAAGCGCAAAGATAAGTTAATGATTAATCCAGGTACATCGACTGATCGCTTGCCTTTATTACCTACAATGTATAAACTTATTGTATGTTATACTTTTATAATTATCGATTATTAAAACTGATATTCAGCAAAAGAGAGGGTGCGTTTCGTATTTTCACTGAAATTGAAAGGAGGCAGTTGTTATAGGCTCCGTTTTGTTATAAATATCCACACAGTGAAGATGACGCTCATATATGCAGCACGACGCCTCAACATTTCTGCTGTCTGTTAAGTTGCTAATATTAAAAAGAAAATAGGCAGTTCCTTAAATCATGTTTACATTTTATTGTTGAGAAAGAGAAACAACGTAGCCAAGGTGATGTGAATGAAGTTATAAAGTACACTGTTCCCTTTGAAGATTTACCCGTGTCCTCGGTATGTTTTCCATATCAAACTGAGAAGGGGGAGACTGCAGCCTTGATCAAACTTGCGAAGTCTTAACTTACAAGAAGAGGATGCGAGACTGAACTGTGTGTGGGCTACTTAATATTGAGGAAAAGCCCCAATCAGATAGGCGAACGTCGGCAGCCCCGCCTCCGTTTTCAGATGTCTCCGTCTTTCCCCATCCACACTGAGACGGAGCAGCAGCGTTTTACAATGAAAACGGCCTCTCCAGCGTTTTCGAAAAGCTCCGTTTTCGGTGCTCGAGAACTCCGGCGTAGTGTGGATGGATGGCGTAACCGTAGCAAAACTTATGCGTTTTAAAACTAAAACGCACTAGTGTAAACGGGGCCTTAGAAACCAAAATATTCCCATGTTACCAAAGTCCTGTTTTTCTTTGATATTTGTTTATCAATGCTTCTGAAGCAGCAGACGCCATTATCCCAATTGTCCGCGCTTTCCTGTTGGTTTGTTTTTTTATTGTGAGAGTTCCTCATAGTTCGGTTGTGCAAGTAGGCAGAACGAAAGTGTGCTCACTCAGTTGGCTAGTAAGACTACCACACACAGACGGCACTCACGCATTTGCTCTGGGTGGGGGAAACTAAATAATACATATATTTCATATCAAAGCCTCTTGCAATTAGCTAATTGAAACATTTCAAATTGCGATTTGATTAATCACAGAGCCCTACCATGTGGAGTGTGTCATTTCCAGAAATTCTTAAAATGTAAATAGGAAAAAGCAAGGCCACATAAGATGATGATGATGGAGAAACATTTTGAGTTGATCAACTGATGTACCAAACCACAAGGCTTTTAGCATAATCTATGTAGGAGTTTATGAGGCATATGCATCAATCCTTCATGCAGACGCCCATTCTGTTATCAGCTCTGCCCCATATTTTACAGTGTGAGTCTGTGATCATTCTTTTTTTTATCAGCTGGAAGCAGCGAGTGACACAGAGAGAGCTTTGAGATGGGCATTTTCCTGAAGCAGATACCCTGACCTACTTGACCTTTTCAACAGGTTGAGCTCATGCAAGGACAAATGGTGAGACAGGTGTACGAAGGTGCATGTAAAAAGAGGAGTGTTAATTACAACAGCAAATACATAATCGAAAAAGCTGTACAATCCAGGACCACACAACTACAGGAATAACCAGTTTTGGGATGAGTGGAATGAACCTCGTTCATTTGATGCTGTGACTTTAAGGGAGCATTCATTCAGCATGTTTTATCGATTGCTAAATATAAAAGGTTTTGTATTTGGATAAGTTTACCTTTTAATACCCTTCCCCCATTTTACTATTAGGCCCGAACCATATATTATAATGTCCGGTTCAGAAGCTGTAAAGCACCCTTCCCCCTACCATCAGCTTCTGCTACCTCCCCCCTGAAATAACCCTCATATGGCAAGCCAAACCAGCATTTACTCCTTTACTACAGTAGTTACAGATTTAAAATAGATCAAAATAAAGTTATTTTTTTCAAAACTGTTCACAGTTTTAGTTCAACTTTGATGAAATGTTTTGATCCACTTCAAATGTCGACTAATGTTATGGTTTTCACGTCATGTTTTTTCTATCAGTAAGTGATGCAAAAAGTAATTGCAAATTTTTTAATTTTAATCTTTACCTATATAAGACTAGTGTAATATACTAAGTATTTCACTACGTTTATTCTGATGTCAACTACTTTTTAATGGTAACCAGTACTTCTTTATTTGCTAGTTCAAACAGTTCAAACAGTTGACATGTATTGTTTGAACATCAGAACTGCCATAGATAAATTAGCTAAAACAAAAAAACAATCAATACAACTTCATAAGCCTTGACCGCATATTTAAAATTACATAAAATGGGGTTGTTAGTAATGTACTTACAGACTGTGTCCAAAATTGCACACTTCCACACTATATAGTACGCTAAAAACAGTATGTGAGCGGAGTAGTGTGTCTGAATTCATAGAATGCTAAAAACTTGCGAGAAGTATCCAGATGACCTACTACTTCCGGAAAGATTCTGAAGTGCGCATCCAATGATGCTACACTATCCCATTATGCTTCGTGAGAGAATTCATGAATGGAACAAAAGAGACACAACTGATGTGGGTAGGCCACATGATGATAACAAAATGGTGGATGTAGTACAATTGAGTTCAATTCATACTGCTTACATTCATGCTGCATAGAATGGGCTTTTCTAACGGTCGAGTAGTACGTTTAAATTCAAATGCAGTACCTACTGAGTGGTAGGCGATTTCGGATATCGTCTGTCTTTTATGATGCATGCAAAGTTTTAGACAACTTAAATATCAGTTTTATGGAGTTGCGTGCTAAAAGTTTTCTTTTAAACCTGTTTCTTCATCTGAACAACTGGAAAGTTAAATCACTAATTCACTTTATTTGTGTCGTATGTACAGGTAAGTTTTTTTTAAAATATAGAGAAACTGACTCAATTACATCATTCCCAATTCTTCACAGTGTGGATTGGGCTAAATATCTTACTTAATTAGCTGTGGTTCTCTGATTGGTGGAATTGTCTGCACAGCATCATGGGAATTATAGTGTTTCTGGACAAACTCTGAAATTTAACAATTGTTTTAGAATAACACAAATAATACAAGATATTTATAAGTTATTTAACAAGGCTTTAACAAAATCATATACAAATCGATTAATAACTTCTGAGCCTACAAAAGGTTTCTTTTTCTATTAGTTATTGATATAAAATCCATTTCTCCAGGGATAATATAGTTATTATTTTTAACCTATGCATTATTCCTCACAAGTATTCGCTCCTGTCAGAACGTAAAAATAATACTGTGACTGAGCAAAACACTATTTTATGTGCTATTTTGAATGTGAGACAAACACAACAGAAAGTTGAGCAGTTTAAGATATAAATGGCTTGCCACACACTCTCTTGGCTAAAGGTCCTGTCTGTCCTAATGTCATGACTTAAATATAAACGTAAGTTTGTGGCCATCCTCTCCAATGACTGGCCTGTTTAATTCATTTATGAGGAACTGACAGATATTCAGTACATCAGAGATGATGGCACAGATAAAATCCTTCCGCGAAGCCAGAAAAAGAAGCTTTAGTGTTGTAGAAAGCAGAGAACTACAGTGTGACTGTATCTGCGTTTTAGTAAATACCACATTCATGTTATAAGACGAGAAACAAAGATTTAGAGGGCAAACATTCGCATATATGGCGCTGTAGTATGAGCAGAAATGGGGGTGGAAAGAAGCATACCGGTAGCCGCCCGGAAGAAGTCCGCACCGGCTTAGGCTCGGGCCCGTGGGGGGTCGCATACAAACAGTTGGGTCTCTGCTCCACAGCTGTCGTGTTCCCGATCTGAGTGAAGTATCCAGCCGGTACCGAATTCATCGGTGGACTCGCCAGTCCCGTGGTGAAAAAGTCCGTCCTCATCGCGGTGAACATTTTCTTCTGCGGGCACGAGAGCCCAGATCCTGCGCCTCTTCCCGAAGCAGGAGAAATCCCTCTGGGTATCCGCATCATTTTGCGCACGGAATGCAAAACCCGCGAAAGTGACGCAAAAGAAACTCTTTTATTACGCAAATTGCGTTTGTAGTTCACTGCAGAACCAATCAAGCGTTAATGAATACGTGTATCTTAAAACAATGCTAATGCTACAAGCGATAGTTGTATAATAGTATATTGCAATATTAGTATAATAAATAATGTTAAGTTGCAGATAAATTACGTGTGAAAATAAGAAAATATAATCATCCGAGTTGCACAAAGTATCCCAGGGTCCTTTGTTGTTGTAGCACAGGAGAAGCTATTCTGTTTTGTTATAATGAAAATAACTTAAACATATACTACACGCACAATGCTTGATAAAACTACCTTTCAATGATAAGTAAAGCTTCAAAATGTTCCTCTCGCAGTTATCGAGTAAAGCCAGCGACCGTGAGAAACGTCCCTGTGTGTCTGTAATCCTTCTCCAGCAGAAAAGCTTTGCTTTGACATCAGCTCAACAGAGGAGTGCTATTTTAGCGCCAAATTACGTCCCGCGAAATTTGGATCTCCCGCGGTTGGAGGCGCGCAGCGATTGGCTGCTGGCACGCCGCTCTCATTCGTATTCTGAATATATTTACATGTAACAGTTGGCGCCCAGCGTTCTTCCTCTTAAAGAGACAGCGCCTTTTCAGTCTCTTTTGTGAACAGGGAAATTTTCCCCCAAACTACAACAAAACAACAGCGGCCTATTGGCCTATTCAGACCTATTGTAGTCATATTTAGATTTAGCACAAATATACGTTTGACATTTATACAAATATGACGTCATATCGCATAAAATATAGGTTTGTTCTTTGAAAAATCACCATAAAACCCTCAATATTAAAGCATTTGGCTTGATAAAATAAATGATGATTTTGAAGGATGGCTTTATAGCAGGCCCATTGTGTTTTCTAATGAATCAATGTCATGAATTAATCTTAAACGTCAATGTTTTTAAACAACTAAATGGAAAAATGGTTGACTTCGGCGTGGCCTGTCTGTTTGAAAAGAGATTTAAAGAGAAAACAAGAGCTTTAAAGGCCGTAAACAACTCCACAGAAAAGAACCTATACACTTGAAAGGATCTTATCATTTTACACAAAGAGTAACCCCTGCCATGCTTCAGATGATTGTTGAGTCTCTCCCACCAAACTATTTGCCCAATGATGACTTACAGTGTTTAGAAGAGGTGCAGTCCTTTTCTTTCAAGCTGTACTTTGGGGCAAAAATGAACATATAGTTTAACTAATGAGAAATGTTTGATTTGATTTATTTAATGAAATATAGGCCTGCTTAGGTATGGGATTAGTGCCTTTACAGTCTAGTTGTATTGGATATCAGATATCCCTTATGAAAAAAAAAATACTATCGTAATTTATAATTTTAATAAATGCAATCAATATAATATAGTTTCCATACTATAGTAAAGTACTTCAATGAATCTGTTGTGGCAATTATATTGTGCCTGTGGTAATACAGCAACTAACATTATAAACAAAAACAATACTGTAGTTTTTCTAACACTAATACCCTATATTGTACTGCAATGCACCACAGTTTACTGTAGTGAAACATAAAAGCTACTACAGTATTTATTGCTGTGCATGCGGTAGGATTTATTAACAAAATATTGTAAATGTATGGTTAAATGGTCTATAGAATTGACAAGCAGATGGTCTTAATAATATAACATAAGAATCTTACGTAAGTGAAGTCACCTTTCACCACTGACCTACTGTATTGTTTTAAATAGAGAAAACATTTTACAAGTAACTGTTATTCTAAATCTTGGACCATATTCTTGAAAGACAAACTCATCAATGAAAGGTGTGAAGCACCAAAAGTACATTTTGAAGCCTATAAAAATTAATTTTAATGACAAATAGGCAATTTTTGTTATTCAGGAAATATCTTACTTTTTTACAAGAGAAGCTAGAAAAATCATTATCATCATTATTATTATTATTACCATTATGCATATTTTTTTTTATCATTCAAGTTGCCAAATTTTGACTGAGAAAAGTTGAATGTGCCGGCCAGCTTTTAATTTGCTTGATACTTTGCCTTAATAGGCAGTCTTTAATTTAAATTTTTAACATATTACTTTTTCCTAATGGTATTTGATAAAAACAATACGTATATATATATATATATATATATATATATATATATATATATATATATATATATATATATATATATATATATATATTATATTGCTTTATTCTAAATTTTTAGGAAATGCTTTGGTAGATAAAAAAAAGTTTGTTTATAACCACCCGACAAGCTAATCCACAAATAAATAGTGCTTAAAATGCTGTAGCTATTTTATCTATTAATACTTAACTTCATAGTGATTATTATTATTCATAACTTCATAGTTGTTATTATTATTAAGTTTTTTTTTAAATGTATATTCCAAATGTATTATTTGTGATATTAGTTTTGTGTATAGTTATAAGGCCAAAATGGACGACATACTGTGCTTTGATAAAAAAAAAAAGCTTTTAAAATGGAAAGGGTTGTCAAACATAGACTCCAAAGGACATTTTAATTAGTAATGACAATTGTAGCCTTAACAAAACTCTGAAAAGTGAACTGTAAGATATGCATATATTGTAAGTTTACTCAGTCTGAGTAAAGGAGTTTTATATATGCATGTGTTCGTATTAATATTGCCTACAGAAAAGTTCAGAAGTCAACATAGGTTACTCAAAAAGGTTGGAAGAAGGTTAGTCATGTGCTTTTACGCGCGCCCTCTTCTGGCGATACATTAACACGCATGCGATTTCTTTCCTTTTTTAATAGGCTTTTAGTTAAACGCCTGATATTTAAAGGTCCATGGTATCTTGTATCAGTTATATTATACAACATATATCGGTATATTGTAAATTTGTATAGGTCATCCTCGTGTTTTTCAACGCTTTTAGGATTGCTTTAGAAGAAGCAATTGGTAAGAAGTCTTGATACCGACTCACAGGTAAACAGTTAAAGTCATCTTACTTAGTAGTCAGTTTTTTATATCATAACGTGTAAAATCGTTCTTTACGAACGTGTAAGTTTTTAAATGAAAATCGCAGGAGCTTATTGGCTCAATGATGCTGACGCTGAAGTCACGCGACCGTTTTGTAGTTTTCTTTGCAGTACCGCTTATCAGCTTGTTAAACGTTTAACTTGTTTAACGTTTAGCTTGTTCAAATAAGTTGTGTTCATTTGTGAAATTAACGAGATGAACAACGTGTAAGAATTAGTTCAGTCAAATAGAAATCATACAAAAAACCCTCTGGAAAACTAGTTGATAAAACAGTGACAGGCTGGACTACAAAAAAATGTCATCACTTAACAATGTGGTCATACTTATGTAGGGGGTTGATTACTATTTTGAGGGCTCTAAGCAAATATAGGACCCTCATGCATTAACACAACAAAAAGTTTTCCTTTAAATCTATTAATTAAAAAAATGTAGTAACAGTCTGCTGTGATAAGTTTTCCGCAAAGTTTTATTACAATTTTGGGGAGAATCTAATACATAATTTGGTCCAATTTTTACAATACTGCACTTTGTTGGTCAGTTATTTTTTCAGGCCAACGTTCATGGCCCAATTTTGGGCACCAAGGAATAGGGCATTCATCTTCACTGGCATGTGGGTTCAGCGTGTTCAAAGGGCAGCGTGACTGGATTTTCCTTCTCTTCAGAAGTTTCAGTTAGATATTTAGTTTTTTTTTTTTTTTATATTTTCTGGCAAACCTTCAGTATTTGCTACATGCTACATGGCTCTTTGTTCCAATGCATTTGGGCCGCATGTTAGTAATCATGTCAAAATCAATCATCAAATGCAGTCAACGGCTTGTGGTCAGTAGGGGGCCCACTAAGCCTCTGGGGCCTCACGCAGTTGTGTGCTTTGTGTGGTCGGTAAAACACATTTACTGGAACAATGAAATGCTAAGGGAAGGTTAAGCAATGTGCTTACTCTCCCCTCATGCCTAACACCCTCAGTATCATCCATACACAAGTATACCCTCAAACAGAGCGTATATCAAGCACTAGACACAAACATACATGCATCAGACAAGAATTCTTTAAAACACACAACTCTACTTGTAAACATTTGGCCTTTGTAATTCAGAGATTGATTCCACAGTCATTATTGAAGGTGATATAAATTGGTATCACCTTATTTTGATGGTCCCCTTAGGTAAGTTAAGTATCTGCCGAAAGAGCAGTATCAGCATATATTAATCAAATGAAAAGTAATTGGCATGTAGTTGCAAAATAAAGTGTTACCAAAAAATGTATTGATTGATGTGACCTCACTGCATTGCAGCAGCATACTGTATCATCCACATTTGTACCCAAAATATGATAATGCTGGAGTTTTAGATTTAATTACTCTCTCTCTCTCTCTCTCTCTCTCACACACACACACACACACACACACACACACACACACACACACAAATAATAAATTGATTATTAAATTAAGTATTATTAAAACATAAATTTTAGGTTTTGATGCCAAATAAGTGATGCACTGTAAAAAAATCATATGATCAATTAGTCATGACAGCATATGTTTTTAGGTCATTGTAACTTATTAAACTGAGTTATTCAATCAGTTTAACATAATATAAGTTAAATGGACTCATAAAGTTCATTTGATTCAGCTTAAAAATTTAAGGCAACCAGGAGTTTTTTTTTTTTTTTTACAGTATAGACACATATGTTTAGGATATTCATGACTATGCAAACACTTAATTCATGATTCTTTTAGGGGAATCGTTTTTGATTCAAGCAGAAAAAACTCTAAACACGATAATACTGCTTAATTTTTTGCACTGTAAAAATATGTTGCTGCCTTTAATTTTTTGTTGAATCAAATAAACTTTTCATCTGAAGTTCACACTGACTAAAGCTATTATGTTAAACTTTGTATAACTTAAAAAAATAATTGAAAGCTGATTAACTTATTAAAATAAGTTAAAGCAACATAAAAAATATTTGTTGTCGACTTTTTTACATTACATTTTTTACAGTGCAACGCTGAAAGAAATTATGTAATCTGACAATTTACACCTAACACATTCCCAAAGATTGAGGCATGTTGTCACAAAATGTCAACAGGCGTTCAGCTACCGTTTTCCATGTGGAGTAACGAGTGAAATGTAGGTTAATGGAAAGACTATTATTATGTCTATCAAGAAAAACGTACGGGCTAAATCCACCAGGTGCCATTTACGTACGAGAGCCACAAGACGGCGCCAGTTCATTGTCAGTGGTCCAAACTAGACATGCGTTTGTGATTATTACTTTGAACAGTTGGTGCCGCTACATGACTTTTTATTTTTTAAAAGAAACCTACGGAACACTTCACATTACTCAACACCCAGATCTTAAGTCTGAAGTGTGCTGACGGTCAGCCCCCTAAAGACCTTTAATACCACTTTTCAAGTCCAGATGAGATAAATACTATAGTGCTTCTCAAAGTTTGACCACTGGTCACTCTAGTTCACAGGACAAAGATCTTTTTGACCAAAGACAGTTGTGCTATTTTTAACATAGTGACTCACATTTAGACATTGTCGTGTAGGCTTGTAAAAGATCATATGCGAACATGAAAAAGTCCACCATGACTCCATCTGAAAAGGTTTTTTTTTGGCAGATGCACTGTACTTTTACTTTTTTTTTTTGCATCTTCACAGGCAATTTAACTGAATTTTCTTCAGATACTTTGAAAGCGACTCTGTTATGTTCCATATCATTCATATCAATACTATATAAACCATGTAAACATCTTCAGGGGGAGATGAATGATGATGATGATGATATATATATATAAAGAATTTTAAATAGGCCTATACACACATAGTATACGCATTTATCAGGCATACAGATATCTGAAGTTTTAAAGCAAACAAAGTGTAAGTTAAGAGAAAAAGAAACAAACCACAAATGTATGACTTTCATATGATTTATTTTCTTGTGAAAAAAAGAGTAAGTACAAAGAAAAAACTCTTAAATGAGTTTATGAAACTCGTTGATCTGACAGTCTGTAGAAATAGACAATCCCCACAAACATATACAATCCACTCTATATTATAGAGTTCATATTCTAATCCAAGTCTTTATCCCCACTGCCTTTCCCACCCTATAATACAAAAACTCCCCTCAAGCACAATATATACACACATCATCCCGTGATCGAGAAGCTCGCTGAGACCAAACTGCAGCCATGCTGACTGTGAAAATGTTTTCAAGAAAATAAAAAAAAAATATTACAAAAGGGGTGGAGGGGGGCTGCTCTCCAAGAATGGCTGGGAAGGAAGGGTGTGTGAAGAGATATTAGTTAGTCCAAATAGTCAGGAATGTAGCCAGTACAAAATACACAATGCTTGATTGTTGCCACAAAAACAGGAATGATTAAGGAAAAAAAAAATCAGAGGGCTTTTCTTTTTGTGATCTTAAAAACTCCTCGGCTTTGGTTTGTTCAAGTGTCCAGTGACCAAAGAATAGACAGCTCGAGAGGGGCGCAGATTGCTTTCCCACACTCTGAATAGAGCCTCACTCCTTCACCCGGCTCACCCCTTCACTCTCTTTTCTTCCATAAGTGGAGGAGAAAAGTTTCTGTCCCGCACCTGCAGCATAGATGAGAGGGAGAAAAGTTAACTCAGAGCTCACACACACACACACACACACACACACACACAAACACACACTGTGTGGACAGCAGACAGTCTGGCGCCAAATGGAAAACTTTCATTTGCTAGAGCTGATAGGGGAATCTAAGCTTGTTTGCTGATTGGCACGATGACCAAAAAATAAATTAGGACGCTGGACAGACTTTGAGATAACTCTCTGACATAATATGTAATCTTATCCTTTATAACATTTACCAAAAACTTGAGATTTAGCCAGAGACTTATTAGATTCAACTCTTTAAAAGGACAGCTCCATTTAAAACCAAACTGGATTTTCCGGTCTAATGCATTTCAGGGTCTCAGTTCTTAGGAACTTAGTAACCTTGTAGTTTGGAAAGCCATTTATGAATTCTGATTTCAAGAAATGTTGGTCTGAAGAACTTAGGAAAACACCAAGACCTCCAAAGATCTTTTAAAAAGTCCTAGCTTGTATAATCTGTTTTTTTTTAATCTTCTCTATTTAATGAGTGTTTTTGGTTAAACTTCTGAAGAAGTAAATATATTCTGAACTCATTTTTATAAATTATTGGTTTAATTTCGAAAGCTGAATTGAAAAGGAAACGTACCATTGACTGATATCATTCATCCATCCTAATGGCACATAGCTCCATCTTCTTTGGAGAAATTACGGCTCATCTCTGAGTTCTTCGGGAAAAAAAGACATGCAAAGATTTATTTTATTAAAGTTAAATATGAATTGGTTAATATAGCGAAGGCATTATAATTCAGGTATGTAGCACTCACCTTCATTGACAGGAAAATGTCAGGCGTGTTTTGTGTGTCTGCCTCGTTTTCCAGCGCTATCTGTAAGTCGAAGATGTAGTCGATGACATGTTGGAGAATCTCCACTTGGCTCACGGACTTGTTCTGCGGGATGCTGGGCACTAGCTCTTTGAGTTTGGAGTAACAGTCATTCATATTCATGTCGGACAGCTCCTCGGAAGGACTCTTGCAGCGGCTGATCGCGAGGCTCTGCTCCGAGATACAGCACACCGCTTCATAGCAGCTTCTGACAGAGCGAACGGGACTGATCGCCTTCATTCTGGGTCTGGCGTCTGACTTGCTAGTAGAATCCAACTGGTGAGATGTCTGAGAAAATCCTCCGTCTGGACACTGGGATAAACTAGCTGTAAAGCTCTATAGATATCCAATGTTGAACTCCTTTCACGTCGCGTGCTCACTGAACGATGGAAGTTCTACTGAGCAGGCGATCCTTTTTAAACACTGGTCCGTGTAGCTCCGCCCCTTGCAGAAATAAACAAACCCTCATGTGCCACACAGCCAATAGTAGAATGGAAATAAGTGCACAGACCCCGCCCTATGCAAATAGTTAAGTCTTCATTGGAAGCTTTGGCTTGTCAGTCAGAGAGAATGGTGGAATGAGGAAGAGCTGTCAGGATATCAGAGTTATATGTATTTTTTCACTGGTGGATTTGAGTGAAGATTTGAGGTCAGTGAACCAAAAAGGAGCTGGGCAAGCTCGTGGAGTAGATTAAATATAAACTTAGGTTAAAGTTCACATAGTTGTTTTATAGGATCATTTTTGAGTTTATTTTGTTATCAGCTGATTGTGTTATAGGCTATGCATGGTACTAGACTACACTGAAATTAATTTGAGAATTATATTCAAACGCAGTAAGCATAACATTTTATTAAACTTAAACTGTTAGCCAATCACGCCAATTTCCTAGGACTACTTAAAAACGTTGACACTTTTAACATTTATTGAGGAAAAATGGGAGGCAAAAGCTATCATGGCTTAATATCATTCTGTCTCAACTCAGACGTTATGGATAAACTCCATAAATCTGCTACTCCCGTGACCTGCAGACAAACTGGCGTCGGGAATTAATTCCCTTAGGAGACTTCTACACACATACAATGAGATTAAATATCAATACAGGACACAATTTAATACCCACACACAAAAACATTTCAATCTTAATTGCTATCTCACAGTAAAACAAGAGAAATTAAAGTGCAAGTCGCAACATGCGGAGACGAGTTTAATGCACTTTTACAAGTTAGCGAATCTAAAAAGAAGTTGAAAGTAGTAAAGACTGAAAAGTTGATGCCAATCTAGATTCTCAAGCTGAGGGTTAAATATAAATCTTTTTCAATCAAACATCTATAGTATTCTCACGATCAAAATATTAATAACCAACACATGAACCTCTGAAAGAAAGAAACGACTGTGTGCGCGGTTTT
Organism: Danio rerio; assembly: GCF_052040795.2. NCBI lineage: Eukaryota > Metazoa > Chordata > Actinopteri > Cypriniformes > Danionidae > Danio > Danio rerio. Next base: position 28,690,233 of record NC_141037.1, read on the forward strand.
GTGCATTCTAAAAGCGTTACTCGTTATCTATAAATAGATCATAACTATAGCCTAGCTGTCTCCCATGACTCTTTTTTATATGAAGAGGAAGCTTTGCAAGTTACAATCAAACTATAGCCTGACTCTCTTTCCAGTTTTAACCCAGCGCATTTTTAGTTTACATCAAGATGTGTCCCCTCTTTTCTCACAGTGCTGTTTTTGTAAAGGAATGCGCTGGCGGGCCAGCTGTGTGTCCTGTCCCGCTCCAGCTGTGTTGATCTAACGCGCGAGTCCCAGACAGCCTGGCGCCGGGCTCCCGACGTCATCCATTCACGCGCTCCAGCGCGCGCCCATCTGCAAAAGACTAGTCTCGGCTACGGACCCGCTCTTATTGGTCAGTACAGCTGTCAGTCGAGCTGTAGGAACCCGCCCAACCTCTCACACAAGACATGCAGACTTGCCCGCACAATTTATTTGCGCACACCTGGACTTACATTCAGTGAAGAGTTTTTCCGTGCGTAAAGCTTTTCAGTTTGGCTAGATTAGTTAAACTAATACAAAAGCAGCTTTGTTTTCTCTGACTCAAATTGTATAATAGGCCTATTTTTTTAAATAAAACACATTCCTGTTTGCTTGAATGGAACATGGTACATATTTTGTCATGTTCAAACTGGTGCTAAAATATGAGTAGACTTCAGTTAAAGGAGACGGCATATTTATTTTTTTCATTTGTGAAAACGAGGTTGTGAGGGCAGGATGAAGATAGACACAGAGCAAGGTTTATTCTTCCCATCCAATTAGTGATTGAAGGAATTTATAAATTAGCAGCCATACTGTTTTTCCTTTCAAAAATGAAGTAAACAAAACTACAAGGATAGTGGTGAAAAAACTGTAATTAAGTAGAATAATCAATACATAATAGCTATAGCAATGTGAATATATGTTAATTCAAATGTTTACATGCATGTCTGATGTCAGAACAAAGTAGCCAAAACCAACTTTTCAGTAATGTTTACATTGAAAACAATTTTTTGTTTTGTTTTCCAAAATAAATTTAAACTCCTGAAACAAACTTCAACTGAACTTAATTTTGACCAGATTTTGTTAGAAATTAAGTCAGTTTATTCAATTTTACTTATTGGGGGCCTTTGTTACACCTGAGTTAATGATGGCAATATAGATTCTGGAGAACACCAGCATTATAAGAAAATAAATATGACACCCATTAGAGGCTTTAGTGACTGGTCTGTTCACACCTTTTATTGCATGCAACTGGATGAATGCACTTCTTTGCATGCCCCGCTGAGATGCTAAACAGAAGCTGCCCTTATATTTGATATCTGTCATGTTGCACAACTGCAACAAATTGAACCTCTTTCTTTTCTTGCACTGACTAAAAGCATGGAAGGCCTCTGGTATCCAGTTCAGTTTAATGAACAGCTATAAACAATTTGGGTGTATACGTGCAAAAGGTGCAAGAATAATGAAAAGGGGAAAAAATAACATATTTAAAAAAAAAAAAAAACATGGAAATGATTCACCATCTTTGCTGATAGCAAGCAACTCCCTAGATGTTTAGCTCAGAGAAGGCACTGTTTTGTCTCTATTATGTTATACTAGTGTGATAATATGTACTGTATGTCTCTGCCTAATCACAATATGAAGAACAGTAAGTGAACTGACTTTGCTTGTTATTCAGCATGTTTATTCATTTCAAATGTTGATCTAATTGATTCTAGTAACCATTTTATTTTCTTCACTAACATATAGTTAGAATTTTTATTTCTGCAAAATGTTGTTACTTGCATTGTCTTTCTGTTGGCTTTTTCTACAAAATGAATGATGAAGATTTTTCATTACAATTTTCAAGTATAGGCTATTTAAAAGATTAAAAGTTTTGGAAAATTACAGTTTTAGCTGCTTGATGTCTCATTTGAGTTCACTTATCGCTTGGGCCTATTTGGTAATGATTCTTCTTCACTGTATTTGCATTATCATTCACTGATTGCTGCACCTCTTTTGCAATCAAAATATGCAGTTATGTGTCATGCCAATAAACCACATTAAACTTCAATGAATGTGCCGTTATTATTCACCGTGCACGTGATGCAGCACAAACCTCGTGCGCTGACCTTACGTGCCGCTTGATCAATATGAAAAGTACTTGAACTGAAGGATTCAACACGGGGGACACGTGAGGACGTATTTCATTCTCGCTGTGTTTAGTTAAGTGTGACCGCGGCTCAGGTCCGGCACAATCGGCTCTGTTTTCCAGCGCATGGGAGAATGTGGCGACTGGCGTCAGTGAGTCTGCCCCGCGCCGCGTCCCCGCCTCTGCGCGCCCCCGCGCCTCTGTGCAGCTGGACGCTCACAATCAAGCCATCAACAATCGCCGTGCATAATTAGCGCGGCCCCGCACCCCTCCCGCCCTCATCACTCCCAAAGAAAATCTTTCAAGGCGCTTTTGCCCTCTTCTTCGACAAAGCCTCTCTATTTGTCCAATGGCAATAAGGAATCGCAGAGGGAAGACGAAAACCGCGAGAATGCGCCTTAGAAAGCAGCGGCGACCTCTTTGAGTGAGCCTATCTAGTGCGGGGAAAACTGAGGGAGGAGTGAGATAAATACTACTGAGGTCATTACTATGACAACGAAACCCATCTATCTGTCTGTAGGCTACATCTGAAATTTATTTTTAGAGGAAAAATAATGACTTTTTATGATTTACACAACACACACAGACATATTTGAACAAGATTAATTTGTGAACATGGCTAAGTAATGGAGCCAATGAATAATGTGTTGATTTATGGCTGCTTTTCATTTATTTACACTTCTGATGTAAGAAATATTAACAAAGTAACTTTTATTGAAAGTACTTGAAACAATATATTTTCTTTGCTGATATATTCTGATACTAAAATCAGGGATGGTTGTACTATTTTGTGTTATTTTAAACATTGATTACTCTGTATATTGTTTTGTACAATAGGCTATATTGTTTCAAACTACTATGAATGTCAACAAAAGTTACTTTGTTGCACTATAAGTGATCCCTTTAAACTATATACATTTTCTTATTTTGATTGTATGTTTTCTGACTAAAGGGTGTTACACACCAGAAGCGATGCACAGAGTCGTGCCATGCAGCACCATGCATTTCAGAATTCTAAACATAGGTTTCTATCAGGGTACACACACCAGCGCTGCAAGTCAGCGGCGCCCAGCCACAACTCAGGACACTGTTCATATTTCTGCCACGCCACAGAGTGCCATCTGATTAGTTTCATTTTAAATAATATGCGAATGTGCGCGTGTGGTGTGTGATACTTTAAACTGTCATGTGCGCGCCATGTCGCGGCCCTGAGGAGCGCGTCTGGTGTGTGACCCCTTTAAGAGTCAATGTTTGTTCCTTCTTGTACTGTGTGTATAAAAACATTTTAAAAAGTATAAAAAAATGTTTGGTTCTTATTTGCAATTAAGTGTATAAAGATGTGTACAAGGCGATGCGGTGGCGCAGTAGGTAGCACTTTCGCCTCACAGCAAGAAGGTCACTGGTTCAAGCCTCGGCTATGTCAGTTGGAGTTTCTGTGTGGAGTTTGCATGTTCTCCCCGCGTTTGCGTAGGTTTCCTCCAGGTGCTCCGGTTTTCCCCAGAGTCCATAGACATGGGTACGCTAAATTGTCCAAAGTGTGTGAATGAGAATGTATGAATGTTTCCCAGAGATGGATTGCAGCTAGAAGGGCATCTGCTGCGTAAAACCTGCTGGATAAGTTGGCAGTTCATTCCGCTGTGGTGACGCCGGATTAATAAAGGGACTAAGCTGAAAATAAAATAAATGAATGAAAATAGATATATACAGCAACTGTTAATATTTAATATATATTTAATATATTTTTATATATATTTTTAAGTGTCTTGAGTCTCACAGTGCAGCCTAGACACATATTATTTTAACTTTTTATATTTTGCTAATATCCTTCAAATCACTAGATTTCACCAACAAGAAAGTAAATCATTTCTGCTGTAACATACGGTGGCCGAGAGAGCTTAACATGCTTCAATTTAACAAAACACGTTCAATTACAAAAAATGCAAGCAAATTGAGAAAATATCTTTATCAGTTTGACAGCACACAGGCTGCAAATCGTTAAGCACAAACGCATTTTTAAAAAACATGCTGCATTTTCACACAAAGCAAACAATTAATGAAACGTGACGCACTTTCTCACAAGACAACGGAAATGTTTCAAGGAGACCCTAAAAGGTGATGGTCCAGGCTATTTAGGTTATCGTTATTCAGGCTAATAAATACTAAAGACACCGGAATTGGAATTTTAAAATAAACAAACAAAAAAACGCACCCTTTAAACATCACCTACAACTTCAGTGAGCAAAAGTGTCACGGCACAGGTGTCTTTTTGTCTTTGGGTCACCTTGAAACTTTTCCATTGTGTTCTCTTCTTTTTGTCTTTTTGTTTGTGTTGTGAGAAAATGCAGCACATTTTCACAAACTGTTTGAGTTGTGAGAAAATGCAGTGCGTTTTTTAAAAAATGTGTCTGCGTTGTGAAAATTTGCAGCCTGTGTGCTGTCAAACTGATGAAGATCTTTTCTTAATTTGTTGGCGTTATTTGTATTTGCTTGTGTTTCCTTAAACTGCAGCATGTTAAACTCTCTCGGCCACTGTAGTAATAACACTTAGTATGAGCACAAAAAATATATTGCTTTTTATTTACATAAATATGTTATGCCAAGGCACCACGGTGGCGCAGTGGGTAGCACGATCACCTCACAGCAAGGAGGTCGCTGGTTCGAGTTCGATTGATGAACCATTTATTTAGAACTTTTTGTGGACTTTCCAATGCATGTTAATGGTTGTTGGTGGCGAGATCAATCTCTTTAATAGAAAGACAGTTTAATGGGCAGGGATTGAGCCATAAACCCATGCGTTTAAATGACAAAACTGCCATTATGTTTGCATTGCAACTCCGAGGTTAAGTAGGGCTGCACAGTAGGCACTTATCCTGAGGTCAAACGCATGAGCATCACACAGCATACATACCGACTGCGAAAACACTCTGAGACGGGAGTTGGATGTAGATGACAGGAACAAGGGAAAAAGAGAAGGGATGAAAGAAGGATAAAAGAGAGCAAGACATTATAATAGACAGCGAGACAGAGCTCTGGGAGATAAACAGGCCAAAAGCCCTCTTGTCCTTTGCAGACAGTTTCACCACGAGTGTCTGCATGTAAATTAGGCCCAATGCGAACACATTTCTTTCTGGGTCAATGACGCTTTGACATCATTGAGAGTTCTTTGGTTTCTCAACCTCCAAAGTATGTGCACTAACTGATCATGTATGTACACATTCACACGTTCATTTGGAGTTTCTCGAACAGATGATGTGAAAGAGTCATTGAGAAACAAACAGCTGATTTCTTGACATACGGCCTCCCTCCTTTTGCTCTTTCAATCCAGGTCACTGCCCCTTCCTCTTCTTCCTCAAGATGCTACACACACACACACACACACACACACGCGCAGAGACACAATAACTGACCTCATTTCAAAAGCCATGCTGGATAGACAGCCAGCTAATCAGATATAACTAACCTCAAATACTCAGAGATGTCCTCATTTTGTTCCTATGCCACTACACACACACGCGCACACACATTGTCTCTGATTCAAACAGACACAATGACACACTGGAGATTGTACATTAGTAAAGATGGTTGTTAGGGGGTTTTGCTTTTGCGGAATAATTCAATGTTAAGGGTGCATGTGTAAGAAAATTCTGTTTTAAAAATGCAAATCCGGATTTCACCATTTCCACATTTAAAAAGCTCTCGGGTAAAAAATGTTTCTTACAAACATATTGTTACGTGTTATCAGACCATTGTAAACAAAAATTTTGTTTCAGCACATTTAAAAAATGTAACACTGACGACCCATGTCTCCAAACAATTCTTCTTCTTCTTCCACTTGTTTGAAGGTTGGCAATACAACGTGGCATCTCTCTGAACACTGTAACAGGTTAAAAGAGTCTTCGAAGCTATATCATGCATATTAATGAATTTGCATCTCATTCACAATAGAGTGCGCTGATTGGTTCGAACCAAGTCTTTTTGTGTATTAATGCTGAAAACTCAATGACGTCACTTTGTACCGGCCCGTACAGATATCCAATCCCCACGCTGGATTTTACACAATGATCTTATTGACGTGAGGCTGCTTCAAAATTCTTTTCATATATTTTCACTTTTTAGTAAAATTTATGTGTCCTAATAGTTCTCCTTTGTCAAATACTTGCTATATATTTTTTAAATTTTTCTCTGGAACACAATTAAACTGAAACTGTAAGCACTTTTCTCTTTGTGTCGTGTCCTCTAGAAGCCCAAAAACAAAATAATCTCTGTTGATAGAGCAGCGTTTGGACTGCATTTTAGCTTTCTCTGCTATAACATTACAGCGCCTCTGGCCACGGCCTTTCGTTGCGCAGGGTGAATGTGCATTACCTGTGCATGTCCCCAAACTTTGTTCACTGTAGGCTTTGCTAAACTAACTCTGTGAAAGCCAATGTCTTCCTTTGCATTGAACTTTGAGCGTATTACATTCAGGGAAGTTTTTCATGTTTACACATCTATATTACACAAGAACTAAAGATTAAAATATGATATTGTAGCTGACCACACCTTAAATGTGACTAAATGATAACAGAATTTTAATTTCCTTTGTTTATGTGTAATTCAATTTGATTAATCAGAACAGCCCTTCAAAAATAAATAACCACAACACTAAACAAACATATATATATATATATATATATATATATATATATATATATATATATATATATATATATATATATATATATACACACACACACACACACACACACACACACACAAATGTAGAGCCAAACAAGCTAAAACAAGTTGTTATTAGCATGGTTAAACTCTTTAGATAAAACAACAGAGGATAAATGACACATTATTCAAGGTCAACGCAATAATTAGTTAATAATTGAAAGACAATAGAGCAGCAAGCAGAGAAACAACAGTGAAGCACCAGAGGTCATCAGCCCTTGATGTAGCTGTATTCTATCTAATGTCAGGGTGACTGAAAGAGATTAAGAGGGTTGTGCTGAATCTAAGCTTGCATCACTTTAGCATTCTCTGTCTGTAGGGAGGGGGGCTTAAGATAGAGAGCTGATGACCTTTGACTCGCCAAGAGGCCATATAGAGACAAGCACGGAGTCATTAAGATAAGATTCACAGTGAGAAACGACTCCAGTAAACAAACTCTCCCAAACGACTTGGCGTGAAACACTTCAAATAAACATAAACAACCATTTGCACTATGAGTTTTAGATCGGCCAATTATAAGCTTTTCGGGACGTGAGGAGGTGTGAATGTGATCATGTGTGTGTGTGGATTTGGTTTGTGTGATAAAGAGGCATGTTTAATTGCAGGATTGTGTGTGTGTGCTGTTTGTTCTGTAATGGGCGTTAAATAAGCACAGGGATGCTCACCTGTGTCAACGGATTGAGTTAATTATCAGCTTTCAGACGTCTACCAAGGTCTGACTGTCAGCAATGATGGGGAGATAGACAAAGAGCCAAGGAAACATTGTAATCTTGCAGACTCAAATCTCTGTCTGTTGGTTTAGAAAACGTGTCTGGCTCTGTTCCAGAATATAGTGAGCTGTTTTGCTGTCTAATGACTGAGCAATCATTCTGACTCTACACTGTCCTAAGTGCACTACTGTATTTAGAAAGCTCTTTATAAGCAGCAATTCAGTGTGTAACAAAAATAACTCAATTACGCTCTTAAAAATACAATTCCATTATAGATTTTCACTGTCATGTCATAGGAGAAAGATGTTGGGTTCTGTTTTAGAACATTTAAGTAAACAAAACCATTTTCTTTTGAACATTTTAAAGAGCCCCTATTATGAGTTTTTGAAAATGAGCTTTCATGCAGTGTGTAATACTAAGTGAATTAAAACATCCAGCTGAGTTTAAATCTGAAAGTACACAGTGTTTAAAACTATTGATTCTTTAAAGAAATAGTCGACTCAGAGTCGAATAAATCAATCGAGTTAGGTTCGGATCTTTTGCTTGCTTGTGTCAACGTCGATACTGTACATCACCAAATATGTAGTACCGGATCTGGTAAAACGTGAACGTGCCTTTCCCTTCAGACGCTAGTGGAGCACGGGAGAACACGGGACTGATCATGAGATGAAGATGACGATCACTGACAGATTCGACTGAGGGGAATAAAGGGTTAAAGTTAATTTTCAGAACAATGCCACAGTATAGTCAACCTAGTGCTGTGTTTATTCCGGTCATTTTTCTGATTTTTGATACAGTGACCTATGCTGCAACGTGCGGTTTATCGGCTGTTTGCTATTAATGGAAAGAGCAGCTGAGATTGTATGGGACTTTGTCAGTAATAGTTCACTTGGACCAGTTTCTTTTTCCTCCAGATCATAACATGTAAGTGTAATTAAAATTGTTGCCTAGTTTTGTGTCATTTGCAAAATATGTGTTTAATTGTGTGTTGTAAGTTATAATTGCTTTACGCGGCTTGTAAATACTTATCTATTATAGATCAGTGCGTATGAGTGAGTATGGATGTTTCCCAAAGATGGGTTGCAGCTGGAAGGGCATCCGCTACGTAAAACATGTGCTAGATAAATTGGCGGTTTATTCTGCTGTGGCGACCCCGGATTAATAAAGGAATAAGCCAAAAAGAAAATGAATGAATGAATAAATGCATGTTAAAAGACAATAAAAATGTTTTTTGTCCTTGCATGCATGTCAGCCTGTTGTTGGAGACCCCCAAAACAAAAACAAAAAACCTTTTATAATGCAAAAAAGGGGCTCTTTGATAATCTAAACAACTTTTTTTTTATCAGAGTAAAGAAGCTTTAGGGAAATGCTAAGGTTCTTTTGGATATTAAATGTTCTCATGCCTAAAGAAAACATTTATTTTCCTACACTAACAGGTTGCTAAGCTGAAATATACACACATACATTAGTTCCTATAAAAGCTGTGTGTACAAGTGTACAATTTTACCCAGTGTTTTTTGTAAAATGTATTTTGTTGCATAAGTTCACAATCATAATTTCTTTTGGTTTGTGCTTAATTTAGGATTTATCAGTGAGCATTTTGGATTTAATTCCAGCCACTTAGCATCATTCATTCATTCATTGATTTTCCTTCAGCTTTGTCCCTGATTTTTCAGGGGTCACCACAGCAGAATGAACCACCAACTTCTCTGGCATATGTTTTTACACAGCAGATCATTTAGCATTAGAAATGTGTGAAAGTAACACTGTGTAACCTGAAAAAATTACAGTTTTTTTCACTGCAAAATTTGCAGTGGTTGACTGTTGTAGAACTGTGAAAGCAGTTCAGTGATGTCAAGAATATCTTGGTTATAAAGGCACATTTGATCCATCTCCAGTAGTAAACTGTAAAACCCAATAAGTTAACTCGAACGGTTTGCAACAAAATATTTTTGAATTCAAAAACTTAATGCTTAATGATTTAAATCCTAATGAGTACTGAGAACTTAATCCATTTGAGTAAAACAAGCAATTTGAGAACAGTAAACCCCAATAAATGAAGAGAACTCAAACCAACTGAGTACTGTAAAACTCAATAGGTTAAGGCAACTCAAACCGGTTGAGGAAACCGATTGCAACAAACCATTTGAGTTAAAAACTAATCTATATGAGTACTGTGAAATTACTCCATTTAAGTTGAAGTAACACTAAGTTCAAAACTCTTTTCAAATGAGTTGAATTAACTTTCAGACAACTTTAAGTTAACTATTTCATTTGATAAAGTTGGCTGTTGGGTTTTACAGTGTAGAGTCATAGAGGTTAGCATTGCCCCATAGAAGCCACAGCTGAATACAGACATCTCTGATATTACTTCATTTTTGCACTGAGCTTGTACCAGTGCATTCTGGGATTGCATTTATAGTCATAACTAGATTTTATCAGGCAGCATATTTAATAATGTTGTATTTGAAGTATGCCTATGATGTACTAAACATAAAAAACCTTAAATTAATGATATGGCAAGCCCTTATGTAAACTCAAATGAAAATCTCTGGTAAATTGTTGGCAACAGAGTTATAGCTTTTGTAACTTTTCTCACCGGTGAGTGCATGTGGTAGTGACCGCAAAGCCTTCGAACAAGTCACATACCATTCGCCACTCAAAAATACCTCTCAAAAATGCAACTACACGTCATGACAACACAGAGCACAAGATCTGTCATTGGCCAGCTTGGTATAGCTATGAAGTGTGTGGGTGGGGCTGAGGGCCATGGGAGTGGGGCAGGAGTGTCTAAGAGTCGAGATTTGTGGAGGAGCTACAGATGAACGCTTTTGTTTTGTTTATTCTATGATTAAAGTTATTGAACATTTGGCAGCTTCCACCTCTTTTTCCCAGAATGAGTGTGACTTAACTACAGTAACAATAGCATCCCACGCATTTCCGACGAAAATTCAAGACACCTGGAAAGAAAGGCGACACAGTAGAACAAAGAAACCCCACTGCCTGCTAGCGTTTCAGAAGTGTTATTGCAGAGCAGACAGAACACAGAAGTATAAATGTCCACAAGGGCATTGGCTATGTGCAGGGGATGAGCTGTGGGTTACAAACATTTTTATGGCAGAAATATAAATTGTGCACAAGAACCATTCATTGAACTTTGGAAGTTCAAAGTAGTGTAAGCGACTACATTTTCAGAAATAAAGATAAAAAAACCTTTACAGGTACAATTTTGTACTTTTAGAGTACACGTTGTTCCTTTAAATTACTTATGAAATCAAAACTGACCATATGATTTTGTTAGTTCACATTGCTAGTTTTGTGTTGCATGTCATTTAGAAAAAATTAAATGTTTGCCTTTCTAATCTTTAATTGAAATCTGTAAATGCACCTCCTTTATTTTCAGTTAAATTGTTAAATTGCGTATATCTTAGGAATTTGGTGTTGATAACATATTTAACCACGCGTCTCCAACTGTCAGTTTTGCTCACAAACACAAATGGTGAGGAGGAGGAGTCTGTTAGGTTGTAGAATCTCTCCCCAAACCATTTTCCTCATCTTTCCGAATTGAATGTCTATTTTACATCCAATCAGCTCACAGTAGAAAAAACAAGCAACGCCCACAGTTTTCTTGTTTAATTTTCTGTTTCTCTGGGAACTGGATCACAATACGGAAAAAATAACGGTCACAGCTTCAGGTTCATGGGAACATTAAGTTACTATGAGGAACACATTTGTACTTTTTAAATATTCATATTTACATTAAAAAGGTACAAACATGAACCTGTACGGTACAAAAGTGTAACTTTTAAAAAAGACACAGTAGCTTTGTTTGTGTAGTGCAGTGATGTGCTGTGGTGGAGATGTGCTTAAGTCAAGGCATAAAGTTTGTACACTTCATCCTAAGGCGGTATAATCAGAAATTGTAGTTGTATACATACTATATATTTTTTTCAAAACAACAGCAACCAGCCTTATCAAATGTTGCTATTCACATTCATCTGTTTTGGATAAAAAAAAAATAAACAAACTGATTTACATTGGAAGTGTGGCAAAAGGTGCAATATAGTATCATTTTTTCAAAAATGTTGATACAGGTCCATCTTCCAATGAGACTTGCATAGTAAATGAATGAATTGGCATATAAAATATGAAAGGAACTCTGGATACATGACTACAACAGCTGAACATTGTTAACTGTCAATGTCGAAGGCAGGGGTGTAGATTTAGCATGGACAAAAGAGACGCGTCCCCACCAATATCCACTAACAATTAAATTGTCCCCACCAATAATTTAATTAACTTTAAAAAAGTATGCTGTCCATGTTAACCTAGACATGCAAAAAGGGTTGAATCCTCACATTCTCTCCTCGACTCATAACCCCCCCAAACCCATATGAACATTGTGATTGACCGTGCCTTTTCCTGCTGTCATGTGAGAGGCTGTATCAGATGTAACAGCATCAAAACTACACAGGAGAATAAGCCAAAAACAGGTGGACACATAAGTGACATAAACATATGTTCGCTACTGAATGAGTTCATCATGATTATGTCTTAAAGGCTCATGTTTTGTCCCTGTTTTAAAGTCCCCATGAGCAGTTCCTAAAGAAACAGAACATATTAAATGAGAAAACAGTGAGAGGGGTTTGTTTTTTCTACTTTGAGCTGAATGGATGTAGTAAAGTAGACATTTCATTCAGAAAGATGGGAAAACGTGTTTGGAGAGAGTTGTTACAACCTAACAGACTCCTTCTCTTCACCATTTTTATTAGTTGTCAAAACTGACAGTTGGAGCAGCGTGGTTAAGTATGTTAACCATGCCCATTTGCTAAGAGATATGTAATTCGCAATGCAACTGAAAAAAAGTGCATTTTCAGATTCCAATTAAAGATTAGATGGGCAAACAATTTTTTTCTTAATGACATGCACAGATGAATTATTCACCACAAAACTAATAAGGAGCATACAAAATCATATGGTTAGTTTTGATTGCTTGGGGACTTTAACGCAGAGACTAAAGCAGTGTTCACCAAACTTGTTCCTAGAGGGCCGGTGTAGTGCAGATTTTAGCTCCAACCCTAATCAAATGCACCTGAACAAGCTAATCAAGGTCTTACTAGGTATACTTAACACCCAGACAGCTATGTTGAGGCAAGTTGGATTTAAACCCTGCAGGGACACCGGCCCTTCAGGACCAAGACTGGTGACCCCTGGTCTAAAGGTACACCAGGCTGATATAATCTGTGCATAATATGCGCTGAAAAATAACTGCAGAATAAACAGATAAACGTAAAAGTATAAATATGATCCCTGCCAGTTCTCCTAATCTCTGACATTAGCATGTCCGATTTCATTTGAAACAAATTGCCAGAAAAACTACAGTCTGTGCTCCATCTTTTACTAATACTGACAATTAATCATGTTTCATTTGCACTTTGGCTTAAATAAAAGGAAGTCTTTATTAAACCCTCAACTCTCTTTATCAGTTAATAAACATTCTTTTAATATTACATTATTTCATTTAAGTTAATAAATTGTATGGAGGATTAATTATTAATATAAAAGGGGCAAATCGGTTGGATTCACCTGTTCACCCGTCCCCACCGATGTCAAGAGCAAACCTACTCATGTGATTAAAGGGCTTTTACATATTCTGCACATGTGAACATCTGTCTATTTTAGGGCTTTATATACTTGACAATGGGTGTATGAAAACTGCCATCAACTCCATACTCAGGCAACAGCACCTGCCCAGCTTCAGGAGATGTAGGTTACAGACGTGAGGGTTGCTGTAATCTCAGCTGTGGTCACTGAGAAAGGTGGGTGGTAGAGGAAAGATTGTTTAAGGTTAAAGACAGAAAATAAGACACCCACTTTCACCCCATAAAACACCACCATATGATTTGTGATTCATATGCCTCGCTGCAGCTTCTGTATTAGCGTAACCTCCAAATGACATCTCACTAACATCTGGAAGATGTTATCCGTCACCTGGCCCAGGCTTTGTGCCGTAATTTGAGCTGAAGTCATGAGCGGTGCAAGATGTTGTCTCAGAGTCGGCTGCATTGCTCTTGATGGAACCACGGAGCAGCGCTTGCACCCAGCGGGGGACCTTAATGCCGCATGTACACACAATGGTTCAGATACGCTATTTTGTATGTTGTGGCGTTATTGTGTCTCTGTCTCTCATAATGGGCCATAATAAGCACAGCAGCACAGCTGGCGTGTTTTGGAGATGGCACTTCCTGAGGGAGTGTTCAGATGAGAAATAATGACGGCTTTGATTGGACGGTGGGGAGAGAGTGGCAGTTCCTGCTCTTTTGTTCCATTGTGCAGGAGATGGAAAGGGAAAAGAGTGTGAGCGAGTGTGTTGCGAGATTATACACAGCTGTTGGAGATGTCATATTAAAGACACAATTCACACACACTCGCAGACGTGTGTGGGTATCTTTGCCTTTCCCCTCCATAAACCTAAAATATATGAGATAATTTTGAATTACACGGAACAGGTGTGTGCATTTAATGCCAGCAAATAAATGCAACATCATCAATATATGATCTTTTACAACCGCTATGGTTGCATAATGTGAAGTTCTGTCAGTTCTCTTGCAAGACCACACCTCCACAACACAGGTAAGTTTATTAAATTCTAGATGAAATAGTAAGTAGATGCATTATCATCCACATATATATGCTGTCCCTTCCAATACTAATTAAATATCATATACAATAAGTACAAAACCCAAAGGACATATGTTTGCTTGTAATTTTTGGGTGAAATAGCAAATAAATTAATTATAATCGAGAAAATTTAAGTTCTGTCAAATCTTCTTCAATACCAAAATAAAATATTGTCAAAAAATGATAGAAAATAAATAGGAAACACAGAGGACATACACTGACCGGCCACTTTATAAGGTACACCTGTCCAACTTCACTTTAACGCAAATTTCTAATCAGCCAATCACATGGCAGCAACTCAATGCAGTTAAAAACGGGCATCAGAGTGGGGAAGAAAGGTGATTTAAGTGACTTTGAACATGCCATGGTTGTTGTAGCCAGAGAGGCTGGTCTGAGTATTTCAGAAACTGCTGATCTACTGGGATTTTCACACACAACTATCTCTAGGGTTTACAGAGAATGGTCCGAAAAAAAGAGAATATCCAGTGAGCGGCAGTTCCGTGGGTACAAATGCCTTGTTGGTGCCAGAGGTCTGACGAGAATGGTTTGAGCTGATAGGAAGGCAACAGTAACTCAAATAACCACTCGTTACAACTGAGGCATGCAGAAGAGCATCTCTGAATGCACAACACATCGAACCTTGAGACCACACCAGGTGCCATTCCTGTCAGCTAAGAACAGGAAACTAGGGCAACAATTTGCACAGGTGTTTCTGCTGCAACATTCAGATGGTAGGGTCAGAATTTGGCATCAGCAACATGAAAGCATTGGCAGAAAAGCCTTGTATCAAAGGTTCAGGATGGGGATGGTGGTGTAATAGTGTGGGGGATATTATCTTGGCACACTTTGGGCTCTTTAGTACCAATTGAGTATCGTGTCAATGCCACAGCCTAACCGAGTATTGTTGCTGTCCATCCCTTTATGACCACAGTGTACCCATGTTTTGATGGTTACTTCCTGGTTTCTTGAACATGACAATGAGTTCACTGTACTGAAATGGCCTCCACAGTCACCAGATCTCAGTCCAAAAGAGCACCTTTGGGATGTTGTGGAACCAGAGATATGCATCATGGATGTGCAGCCGACAAATCTGCAGCAACTGCGTGATGCTATCATGTCAATATGGACCAAAATATTTGAGGAATATTTCCAGTACCTTGTTGAATCTATGCCACAAAGGATTAGGGCAGTTCTGAAGGCAAAACGGGGTCCAACCTGGTACTAGTAAGGTGTACCTAATAAAGTGGCCAGTGAGTGTATGTATACTTGTAATTCTAAAATAGAAAAGTTAATACATTATCATGCATATATGATCTCTTTTACGATTGCTATGATTGCGAAACATGAAACTCTGTCAATCCTCTTGCAAGACAACACTTAAATATTGTCAAAAATATTATATAAAATAATATAAAAAACACAAGGCATGTGTAGGCATGTTATTCTGTGTAAAATAGCAAATAAATTCATTATCATCAGTACATATCAGTTTTACAATTGCAAATTGCAAAATTATATCAAAGATTAGAAGCAGATATAAACATCAAAAAAGTGAAATAGCTCTTAAATAGCATTCTAACATCCTTTATACTCATATAAATAAACACCTTTATTTTTAGGTGACAGCAGCATGTTCACACTCTCCGTCACAGATGCAGACAAACGCACATACACCTTTTTTTTTTTTCTGTTTGAGCGAATTTTCCATTAGAGTCTGCAAAGATCACAGGTTGGGTTGCTTCCTGCCACTGCAAGAGCGCAACCACAGCAGCTAACCAGTATCTGCTCTCACTGCAGCACCCAGGGCATTAATAACACACATATCCGCAAACACGCACACACACATTTAACCTCAGCTGCAAGTTCTGCCTCTCTAAGATTTTCCATCTTTGCTTTACATGCGACTGCATTACCCAAAAGTCACACCACATGCTTGCAGACATACATATATACACTCCTATAAAGACATATCATGAAGCTCTTTGACTTTCACCTGTATTTTTTTGCTCCAGATGTTGAGAGATCAGGCTAAACAAAATGTACAGAAGCAACTCAAATAGACGATTATCATTTATTCACATCTAAATTAGGCAAGTTGGATCAAATCCAGTGAATCATCTACAGATTAAATGTGTTTTTAATGTGAAATTAATGGAGCACAAAAGAAACCAATGTTGAATAGTAATATCAAACGGCTGCCTTTTTGTTTCTTTTAATTTATACATCACATGATGCAAGAAAAGGAAAACCTATCCAGAGCTTGACAGATAAAAAAAGTCAAAAACATTTAAGAAAGAAATTAAATAAAATTAAAACTGTGAGCAATTTCCAGTAGGTCTATTAATGTATTTATCATCCCGTCATGCCTTCTTTTTTAATAAAAATGCATTGCGACTAATTTCTGCAAAGCAACTATATACATTTTAGGCCTGGTATATAAATATTTCAAGTCAAATATTTTCCACTTTTTATTAATAAACAGGAAAATAAAATTAGATATATCCAACATTTTGCTTTAAAGCAGCTGTCGCATTCCGATTGTGTTATTAATGGGCTCAGTTCAAATTAATGTTGATTCATTGTTCATTCATCATTCAAAAAGTTCTGTCAAATCAACATTATTCATTCATTCATTTACTTTTCGGCTTAGTCCCTTTATTAATCTAGGATCGCCACAACTGAATGAACCACCAACTTATCCAGCATATGTTTTTATTCAGCGGATGACCTTATAGCTGCAACCCATCACCGGGGAACACTCATACACTCTCATACACACTCATACACTACGGACAGTTTAGCTTACCCAATTCACCTGTACCGCATGTCTTTGGACTTGTGGGGGAAACCGGAGCATCCGGAGGAAATCCATGCGAATGCGGGGAGAACATGCAAACTCTACACAGAAATGCCAACTGACCCAGCCGAGGCTCGAAACAGGGACCTTCTTACTGTGACGGAACAGCACTACATACAGCACCACCACATCACCGAAATCAACATTATACTGACTGTAAAGTTTCCTTTACTCCTCAAGTCAAAGGTGACAAGAAATTCAAATACCATTAGATGACAGAATTGTGTACATGCAGAAGTAGGCAGACGTACTTTTAATTTTGCAATAACCTGGGTCAAGTCCTTCTGGTGAACTGTATGCCATTACAAAATCACTGTTTAAGGTCTGTTTCTTTAAAAATCAACTATCTCCACTGGCTGAGTGATATACGATATAAGGTGGGTCTCAGAATGTACTAGAAGCACTGCATTAAATTACATTTTTCTACACCATGTTTTTAAAATATAAACATTTATTTTACCTCAGTATGCTCAATAAAGTCTCTGCGCTTGCCTGCTGATCCTGATGGCACCTGCAAGTAAACGGCTTTTCATCTTGTTTTATGCTGGAACAACTAAATGAATGCTAAAGTCTATTTAACTGATTATATATTGATTACATTAAAACATTGATGCTGTTAAAGGAACCTAATAAAACTTGAAAAAAAGTCACATTAATTGTTCATCGCAAGTTTATCGGCATTGGAAGAAACAAGTTGTGCATATTCTCTATTGGACATTATTTTATGATGGGGAATAAAAAGCATGTCTTTTCATTGGTATTGATTCATATTTCATATTTTCTAGTGCAAGTAGCAAGTGCTTGTTCATGTTTATGTAAAACTGTAGTTGTAGTAGTTGCAGTGAAAAAGAGACTTCTAGTGTTTGTTTGACTGAACGCCTTTCTGTTCCTGATGGGACATTCAGTTGTAAGAATAGACAGACTGTGGCCATAGTGGTGTCTCATGACCCCCGTTGCCTTTATCATAGTCTTCCTTTTACAGTTATTCATCTGCTTCTCAATACATTCCTGTGCATATGTGTGTTGTTTTAAGATATAACTTTAAGCCAAATGAGAGAAAGATGAGAACCCGAGGTCCTGTTTTCATCCGTTTTTAGGATGCATCTTTGTCAACTTGAACAATATTAAACATAGATGTATACAGGAGCTTCCAGAAGATGCTGAAAATGTGTTTAACCATATTGCTTTCATACTGTAAATACTCATTGGTTTAAAAAACAACAACATTAAAACAGCCACAAAACTGACATAATTCTTAAACATGGGAGGTTTTGGTGAAATGCACAAGCTGGACAGGAATTGCAGTGTCACCTAAAATTGTAACGCTTGCTTGAAAGTCTTAAAAATGTAAAAATCATAATTATCTCCTTTTCCTAAAAAACAGCATTCAATATACTGTAGTTTTGCAAGTAGTAGAGCAGAAAAAAAGTGTTTGTTCTTGGTCTCTTTTTATGAACTTATTATACTGTATAAGCTTAATTTGCTAAATTAAATGCCTACGCATGCACTCAATCAAAGACCCTCTCTACAAAGTAACCAGGTCAAGTTGTCAAAAGTGGACAAAAGAGATGGACTAAAACACCAAGAATTATTGCAAATGTGTCTCTAATGTGGTCTACTTGTGAATGCATCTCAACACTACACTGTAAAAAATATCTGTTAACAGATTCCGTATTTTGTGAATCACAAGTCTTTTACATTTATTTACAGATGTGAATTGCATTATGGGATGTTGATCTCTCCTCTGTCGTCTTTTGATGTTGAAAACTCTCTATATATTTGAACAGTTATTTTTATTGACATTTCAGTAGTTTGAAATAACATAATATATAAGAAATAATATACAGAGAAATAAGTCTGTAAAATAACAGAAAATGTACTGGCAGTTTATTGTTTTTGTACCATAATTTACAACATAAACACAGACAATTTATCACTTTAAACTATTAAAAAGATAATACAATCATTTGTTTTAACTTTGAGGTTAAACGTTGTTAGAAAACTTATCAAGATCCCATAATGCAATTCAAAAGCAAATAATCAAACAAAAAATAAAAACATGAATCCCAAAATAAGGAAAACTGCAAATTTGTCGACATTTTACCAGTGTAGGTGTAAACAAGGACTAAGCATGCATGCTATAAGGCACAGGTGTCAAACTCAGTTCCAAAAGGGCCGCAGCTCTGCACAGTTTAGTTCCAACCCTAATTAAACACACCTGATCAAACTAATCGAGTCCTTCAGGCTTGTTTGAAACCTACAGGTAAGTGTGTTGAAGCAGGGTTGGAATTAAACTGTGCAGGGCTTCGGCCCTCCAGGAATTGAGTTTGACACCCCTGCTATAAGGCATGTTTACAGACATATATACTATATATGACATTTATATTTACTTCTTTTGGCAAAAGATATTTCCATTTAAAGATGCAAATTAAACTTCCAATGAGTCAAAACGAACAAACACGTCATTTTCTGTAAAACTGGTGACAAATATCAATTAGACAAAATGGAATTTCCTGCTGTAGGAGAAACCACTGCAACCCTTTTTTCTTATATGATAAATTACTGCAGCCTCAGAACAAAAGAAGAAGATGAAACAATGAATGTGCAGTGGCTTTTGGAGGTGCGAGATCGCAATTTTGGGAGCACAGCCACACAAGACATTTCTCGGGGTAATGATACCAAACCACCCTAATGACGGACTTTGACTAAGGGATTTTAGATTGACCAAAATAACACTTCAAATGTGGTGCAATGCAGTCGGTCTTCGGGTTTGTACATTATGTTGTGCCATTGGACCCATTTTTGTTATCACATGATCTCTTAATCTAAAATCATATGACACATACTGGGCTTTATTCAGTAAATGTGTTTTCATCGTAATGTGTGCACATTTTTTCTTCTCAGATAAAAACTTTATCCCACTCAGTTCTACACAAACGTTTTGATGCACACTTTTTAAAATGTATGCACATTGAGGTGTTTGCAATTATAATTTCTTTTTATGACATATTCCAAAATACCCATAAAAATAAGCGGATAAAACATAGCTATGGCCAGACAGAATCGGTGGACATTTTATGCTACTGCAGAGAATTTAGGAAAAAATCAGCGGATTTATCTCGGTTTATAAGTCTCATATATCTAGTAAAAGACAGAAAATATGACTTTAAAAACTGTATTGTAAATAAATCAAGTGAACATTTTCATAATAGTCAAATAATATTACTGAAATTATTTAAAAAACTAAATAAATATAAATTTACAGACATTTACACAAGTAAATAAATAAAAAATGATGGGTTAAAAATTTGTGGAAATCTGCGGATTTCTGCAAGCACAGATTCCGTGTGGGCCTACTCATGACTCAACAAAAGGTTAAAAATGGTTTAGTCACATGTATGCTAACTTTCAATCTACAAAACTACAACCATCATCATAATCCCACAATCCTTCCTTCCTCTGTTTTTCACTTCATCTGCCCCCATCAAAGAAAGCAGGGGATGACTAGAGACATTTGGTCGTTGTGATCGCCCGCCGTGAAATTGGCCCTTGGGCACGGATGATCGGACGTAAGTCACAAACGCCGGTTGGTGAGCTGTGAGGTGTTGGATTTCTGCGTTTATTACTGATAAGGAAAGAGTGGGAGAGGAAACTAGACCCAGCCATGAGAACTCAAACAGACCTGTGTCTGTCATAAATCACAGCATAAAAATCAGTCCATCTCAGTTTCGGTTTTTCCCTTTCTCTGGAGAAAGTGTTTAACCTCTGAAAAGGTGAAGAAAGCTTGTCAAGCCAAATGTGGAATATTGGTATAAGCCTTGTAAATGTTGTGTTAGATAGATAGATAGATAGATGATAGATAGATAGATAGATAGATAGATAGATAGATAGATAGATAGATAGATAGATAGATAGATAGATAGATAGATAGATAGATAGATAGATAGATAGATAGATAGATAGATAGATAGATAGATAGATAGATAGATAGATAGATTGATAGATAGATAGATAGATAGACGGATAGACGGATGGATGGATGGATGGATGGATGGATGGATGGATGGATGGATAGATAGATGGATAGATGGATGGATGGATAGATGGATAGATGGATTGATGGATGCTCTGGAGAACTAAACAATGAAGCACACTCTTGAGCTCTAAATTGTCAATATATTTTCTTTTAAACGGTTCTTAAACAACTCCTCCCGTCAGGTCACTCCTTAGGTCAGATAAGTCCTTATCTTGTTTGTCTGACACGCTACACTACTTTTTTTAGGCAACAAATTCATCAGTGTTTCGGTTCAAAATTGGTAAATCAACTAAAAGGGCAAATCAGATTGTCAACAACCCATAAAAGTCACTGCCTGAGATAAAACAACAACAACAACAACAACAACAACAACAACAACAACAACAACAACAACAACAACAACAACAACAACAACATCAACAACAAAAAACTTGACTGTCTCACACAGTTCTTAAAACTCTCAGTTACATGATTTTTAATGATCACTGAAGTTCAACTGAGCTGCATTAATTATTATTTTTTAAACATTTCTCAATATTTCAGATAATCCAGAGAGCATTCCAATGTAATGTTCAGTAATAACATTTACATAACCAAAGAAGGATTATATTAAGATATTTACAAAACTGGACTTTATGAACATTTAGAAAGCATGAAGAAATCATGTTTTTTTGTTGTAGAAGGTGATCAACGCAACATGGAATAACTACAACAAACTATTTTATGTTTTGGCAAGTTTAAATTCATTCATTCATTCATTCATTTTTTTGTCGGCTTCGTCCCTCTATTAATCCGGGGTTGCCACAGCAGAATGAACTGCCAACTTTCCAGCAAGTTTTTATGGAGTGGATGCCTTTCCAGCCGCAACCCATCTCGGGGAAAGCAAGTTTAAATTAGTTGGTAAAGTCAAATTGTATCATCTGCATGCCTTTGCTTACATTTTTAATACATACAAAATTGTAGGAATTCATAGAACATGGCCAACAATTTGCAGAAATGTGTAGTTGACATATTTTCTGTCAGAACAGTTACGGTGTAATAAAATCATTCAAGCCTATTTTAAAGTAATTACAACTGGGTCTAATTTAAATCACACATTTTACCGCAGCGGTTGGGTATGTTCATATTTGACTTAATGGTTAACATATCCCATCATTTTTTAGAGTGTATAATGCTGTTTTTCCAGTCTACTTTTGCAATTAGATAATTATTTTACAATTTAAACACTGAAAATCTGTATGTAAACCTAAAATGGCAACATACCTAACCCTGACATTGAATGAACTATATTTGATGAACTATAATGATCTTTTTCCAGGACATTAATAGAATACACACTTAAAAATGTGCCACATTCATATATAAATATTCGGTAACACTTTACAATAAGTTAGTTAATGCATTTATTAACATGAACAAACAATGAAAAATACATTTATTACAGTATTTGTTCATGTTAGTTAATTTTAGTTTAAGAAAAGTTGTTCCTTGTTAGTTCATGTTAACTCACAGTGCAAGTAAGCATGAATTTGCTAATGCATTAGTAAATGTCAAACTATGAGTAAGAAATGCTGTAGTAAATACACAAATCAACATTAACTAATGAAGCATTATTGTAAAGTGTGACCAAATATTCTTAAATGCATTACTAAATATATTCCAGGTAATATTTGTTGAATACAGCTGCACACAGAGTGATGCAAAAAGTGATTAGCTATCACTTGAGAGACATTGTGAAAGCTAAAGCAAATGTGTTTTGACAGTAAGCACTGTTATTTCCTCATAGTTTACACAGTGGTCCTAATCTTTAACTGGATGTTGTGTTTTTAAGCTCATTTTACATGCTATGTCCGTCACAGGTTTCAGAATTTCCTAAGGCCACGTTCGAGATGTATGCGTGACCTCTTTCCCCTACCGGTCAATCCCAACTTCTCACCTTTAACCTGCCGTGTGACCTGCGTCTGATGGATTTTTTGTAGCTGCTTCTCTGAGCTGTGAAATATAAACTGAACAGAAAAGAAACGACAAGACAACACCATCCTGAGAGTCTAGAGGAGATATTTGATATGCTTCAAAAGTCACTTCCACTTCACAAACACTCCCTGAGATCTTTATGTTTGCTGAATTCTTTACGACAAACGATTCATCACTTGGACAATGAGTATAAATGAGGAAACAAAACTTAATTTCAAGTAAATTTTGAAGTTAAATGGGTTTTAACTTTCCGCAAGCCTTTTATATAAACATCGGATTTGGTTTTAGAAGAAACCATTAAATCTGCCAGAAAATCCCTCCTCTGAGTGGTTTAAACTTAATACACAAGAAATCATGTTCTCTGCTCTCCTTCATCCCAAAGCACTTTTCCAAGATCCAAAGTGCCCCCTACAGGATACTCGAGGATTTCATCTGCAGTCCCTCACATAACAAGCTCTTCAACACATGCAGATTATATATAAACAGGCTCATGTAAACAGACCTACCAAATATGTCTGTAAAATGTGACAATGGAACCCAGAACCAGTCATAAGGGTATTTTCTTTGAGGGGAAATTTAGCTATATCCATCATGGGAAAGCTGAATAAATATGTTTTTCATTGTTGTATGACTTGCTGTTTATAGGATAATATTTGTCCGAGATACAATATTGAAAGAAATCTGGAATTTGAGTTCAGTTTGGGTTCAAAAAGAATCCAAATACTGAGAAAATTGCAACTATTGTCCACATCAAGTTCTTAGCTGTGCATATTACTAACCAAATATTAAGTTTTGATAGCCAAAGAAATTGACAATTTCCTAATGGAAGTTGTTCTTTACTTTATATTGTAATGAAATTTGTAATAAAATCAATTATTTTGGCTTATACAACGTTTTTTTTTTTTTTGGCTGTTCCCAAAACACCCTAAAAAACTCATTAATGGATTAAAAATGACTTATTTGGTCACTTAACTTCCAGTAAATTCCTAGTTATCAGGAGTTGCCACAGTGAAATTAACCACCAATTACTCTGGCATATGTTTTTTTATGCAGCGGATGGCCTTAATTCCAAACCCAGGATTAAAAATCAGTAATGGGAAAAGGCAAGATTTATTTCAGTTACTAAGTGATAAAAAATATAACAATTTTATTAGTTTAAAACTCTATTATTTTTTTACAATCACAACTTGTATTTTTTTTTCAGAATATGATTTTACCATGATATTGGACACTAATTAAGAAATGAACATCACTGCTTTTGTAGGTTTCATGGTGTCTAAGTGTGTTTAGTTGAATTAACTAATGTTAACCCTTACTGCACAGTGTTAACAATAGCCCTATAAATAGTCAGGGTGTTCAATCATACAATCAACAATATGTTCAATTCAACTCAATTTACCTTTATTTGTATAGCGCTTTTACAATGCAGATTGTGTCAAAGCAGATTTACATAGAAGACTATAGTGAATTGAAACAGTGTAGTTCAGCTTTGAGAGTTTAAGTTCAGTTTAGATTAGTTCAGTTCAATGTGTTTTAATATTCACTGCTGGGAGTCCAAACAATGAAGAGTAATCTATCAGTGCTCAGCTCTTCAAGTCCCAAACTAAGCAAGATTGTGGCAACAGTGGCCGGAAATAAGGGATTTGCCATCTCCGGGTTGGCGGAAAGTCCTTACCCCAGGTGGAAAAGTTCAAGTACCTTGGGGTTTTGTTCACAAGTGAGGGAAGGATGGAACGTGAGACTGACAGGTGGATTGGCGCAGCGGCAGCAGTAATGTGGTCCATGTATCGGTTCGATGTGGTTACAAAAAAAGCTGAGCCAAAAGGTAAAGCTCTTGATTTACCAGTCAATTTATGTTCCTACTCTTACATGTTGTCATGAGCTTTGGGTCATGACCAAAAGGACAAGATCTCTGAATCAAGCTACCAAAATGAGGGTATATCGCAGGGTGGCAGGGCGCACACTAATAGACCTGGCCCCGGAAAAGTAAACGAAAATGAATGAATGTTCAATCATTGTTTCAGCATGCAGTAGGTCAAATTAAGATATGTAAATATTATTAAGTTAACTAATGAAGTCAAGCATTTGGATCACCACTTTAAATATGAGAATTTTCTTAAAAAAGCTATCTAAAATTTAATCAATAAATAATTATTCATGGTATTTTAAAGTGCTCACAACATTAATTAATTCATTCATCATTCATATTTTTTCCAAAGCAAAATGAACTGCCAACTTAGCAGCATATGTTTTACACAGCAGATGCCCTTCCAGTGACAACCCAACACTGGGAAACACTCTTACACACTCATACACTGCTGCCAATTTAGCGCACCCAATTCACCTATACCACGTCTTTGGACTGTGGGGGAAACCGGAGCACCCAGAGAAAACCCACGCAAACATGGGGAGAACAAACAAATTTCACACGGAAACGCCAACTGACCCAGCCGGGGCTTGAACTAGCTACCTTTTTTTGCTATGAGGTGATTGTGCTACCCACTGCGCCACCATGCTGCTCCACAATAATAGTTTTGTTTAATAATAGTTCATTATTTTGTCATGGCTTCTCAAACTATTTCTTTGTACATGAGAGTTCAGTATACACAAATGGCCTCCACAGTCATCAGATCCCAAACCACAAAAAAAATCTAATAAACGATTGTACACAGAAATTACTGTAAAAGAGGACCAGGTTATCTAAAAAAAGACAAAAAATTTGGGAGTCAAGGACAGCGAACAGATGCTCAGTCAAGGTTAATGCACTCCTACTGACTCATACAGACTGGAAACAAATACAGATTTTCCTGTGACTTTGTGCTGTTCGATTCAAAACAGTTAACAACAAATCACTTTCCCTGTCTGTGCTGCATAACATGGACCTCCAAACCAGAAACCGTTTAAATCCCCCACCTAGTACACTTGGGAAATGCATACTGAGACGCGCGCTGCTCAACAAACTCTCTGGTGATGAAATAACTGCTTTTCTGAGCTAAAGAGGAACCAAAGGCAGTACAGGGAACACAAAGTCACACCATCACCCATTTTATCTCTTAAACCAAAGACTCCTGTTTAATAACTGGACAAATCTGCTAATTGATGTATATCTCCATTCATCTCAATATAGATGCACAACCAGGTATGCGATAGTTTGAAGGGCACCAAACAAAAAATTTCTAAGACCATTTAATTATCTACGAAACATGATGGCAACACTCAGTTCTAATGATCCCCTTCAGACATTGCTGACTATAAGTTACTTCCATATTTCAACTTTTACCTATTCTTAGTCTAGTAATACTCTAATGTGAGCTACACCGTGTCTACAAATACATGAGCAGCGATATGACATGACGTAAAGAGATGTCTTTGTTGAAAGTTCACTCATAAATAACAACTGACTGATAAATTACTCACCCTTAAGTGGTTCCAAACATTTATGGGTTATATATTTTTTTCTGTTGAACACATTTTGAAGAATATTGTTAACCAGTGACCAATAAATTATATCAATAGCAGGAAAATTAGGACCACCAGGCTAGTAGGACTACAATGGAAATCAATGATTACAGGTTTTTCCAACATTCTACAGAATATCTTCTTTTAAATAAACTCATACAGGTATGTGGCAAGTAAGGGTGAGTAAATAATCACAGAAGTAAACATTTTTGGCTGAACTATGTCTTTAATCACTGACTGTAAACTGATGTACCCTTTATACATCTGTATAAACGTACAATGGCATAATATACAATTACGTTCATGACATACTTACACAAAGGACACATGATTTCACACAGCCCCTTTGTCCTATATATATATATATATATAGGCTTTAGATGTTGCAATATAAGAGACAATGGTTGTGTTCACTGCAGTTTTTTGGCATGTTGCTTCAGAGTTACTTATGCTATGAGGAAATGTCTAAAGTGGGTCATCTTAAAAACTTAATTTGTTATTAATAAAAACTGTAATTTGTCAAAATTAGAGGCTTTTTCACAGGAGGAACTATTTCACAGTTCCTAGAACTATTAGTGGAATTATCCTAAGGGACATGCCAAAGTAGTTAAAAACAACGTGCAGTTTAAATGCTCATGCTCCAATACATTGAACAGCCACAAAAGACTCCCTATTTTCTACCTTTTGACAAAACATGATTGATAAAAAGAGCAGTAAAAATAGATATTTAACACTGGAACTATCAGAACTGGCTATAATGATCATTCTGACTATTCATACAGTTTCCTCCACAAGTCCAAAGACATGTGCTATAGGTAAATTGAATTAGTTAAATTGGACACAGAGTATGTGTGTGAATGCAAGAGTGTATGGGTGGCGACAGCCGATTAATTGGACTAAGCTGAAAAGAAAATGAATGAATGCACAAATGAATGAATAATTAAGCTTTGAATGTCTATCGTCATTTGTGACCCTTGGACCACAAAATCAGTCTGGTGCACAGGTATATTTTTTGGTAACGGCCAAAAATACATTGTATTGGTCGAGTAATTATTTACTAATAATGAATATCATCTTCCATGAAGATATTTTGTAAGTGTCTTACTGTATACATCTAAAATAATTTTAATTAGTAATGTACGTAAGTGCTTTGCTTAGACAACTGAAGGCGATTGTCTCAGATTTTTTGAATCCTCAGATTCCATATTTTCACATAATTGTATATCAGCCAAATATTGTCTGATTTATATAGTAATAGCCTATAATTGTGGATGAGTTACTAGACTGCCTGTAAAGGTGTATATCGCACAGCAAGCAGGAGAGCACTTTTTTCACCACAGTAAAAACGTTGTTTTTGAAAGTTTGAAAGACACATGTAATGTTTTTGCTGTTGAATATGTATGCTTTTTAGGGGGGCATTTTTGTCTTTATTTGACAGGACAGTATGATGACTTGAAGTAAAGTTTGAGAGAAAGGGACATGATCTGGAAAAGAATATTTGCCACATATCCTTGCTTTCCTGCTCGTTCATAAGCCGCCTAATATTAGTTCCTTCATTCAATAT
Source organism: Danio rerio (assembly GCF_052040795.2). Lineage (NCBI taxonomy): Eukaryota > Metazoa > Chordata > Actinopteri > Cypriniformes > Danionidae > Danio > Danio rerio. The sequence goes on from NC_141037.1 coordinate 28,718,361, forward strand.
TTATCATGTGATGCACTAAGAGCTCAAATGAAAGTGAAGAAGAGAGTGATGAAATAGGAGGGAAAAGCTCTCATCGAAATCACAAGAGATGCATTTGAATGCATATTAATACTGCAGGCTGGAACAAGGCCTAACTATACAAGTTTGCTGCTATACTGTGTTTACCAAGTTCAAGAGCAAATAAAACATTTGCATGTACAAGATGTCAAACCAGATTCTTCAGGTTTATTTTATGATGAACTCAGCCCTTGGCAGCCGATACAGAAATGAGCAGATGCACATATGAAACACACTCACAGTTTGTGACAGTGCAGGACCTCATCCCCCTCCTTCTGCTCCCCCCTACTAGGAGACCCACAGCTGCGCAAGCCAGGTGCTCTCTACTCCAACACACACTCATGCACACAAACACACACACACACACTTCCACCCGCCAACCAACCCAGCAGGAAATGCCTAATACCAGTTTTAGAAAGATGCCACTATGCCAGCAGGAGATGGTGCTGCGCTCGCTCACGTTCCCCTGTGGGGACCAGCGTCTGGAGACCTTCAGCGGAAAGTCTCCAGATGACAGATATCAACATCTTCAACAGAGACATTGATGCCATGCATGTAGACTTCAGAGCAAAGACGAGATGAAATGTGGAGAATATGACAACGAGAAACACATTCTGACAGATCATTGATTATCTATATCAGTTATTATGGCCCTATGTTCAACTGTACTTTTTGGGGTCTTAATTCAGACAATTCTGATTAAACATCATTACGTTTTACTTGAGATATTTTTGGATATGCAATGCTCACATTTACAGCCTTTCTATTTTTAGCGATGGGAATATTATGTGACTAAATGGGTTCTTAGTGGTCTAACCACAGAACCTGTGGATGTGTGTTGCCCTGTGTCACATAAAAAGTACCAAAAAAAAAAATCAGATTTGTCAGTTTTCCACTTGAGAACCCAAAAAGAACGCAGTTGTCATCTTTTCAGAGATCTGCACAATAAATAAATAAATAAATTAATTAATATCCAAAATAAATAAATATCCAAAATAAATAAATATCCAAAATAAATAAATATCTAAAATAAATTTATTAATAGCCAAATAAATAAATAAATAACCAAAATACAAAATATTAATAGCCAAATAAATAAACAAATAAAGAAAGAAAAATCCAAAACAAATAAACAAATAAATAAATAAACAAAAGCCAAAAATAAATAAATAGCCAAATAAATAAAAATAGCCAAAATAAATAAATAAATTAATAAATAGGCAAATTAATAAATTAACAAATAAATAGGCAAATTAATAAATAAATAAATGAATAGCCAAAATGAATAAATTAATAAATAGGCAAATTAATAAATAAATAGGCAAATTAATAAATAAATAAATAAATAGCCAAAATTAACAAATTAATAAATAGGCAAATTAATAAATTAACAAATAAATAGGCAAATAAATAAATAAATAAATAAATAAAAAAATTGTCAAAATAAATAAATAGCCAAAATACATAAATAGCCAAATAAATAAATATAGATATAAATAAATAAATACACACATAACTGCATAAATAAATGGAGTACACATTTTGCAAGATTTTAAATTTGTCATATTTTTATAATAAAAACTCTTTATTTGCAACATTAAGTATGCAGGGATCTCAAATAAGAAGACTTGAATAAAAGCAAAAAATAAATCTGTGTGTAATATGATTGTCTCTCATTGGAAGACTTGAATCAAACCTCTTCATGTGGATCATATTTTAATCTCTTTGTGGATGTGGATTTAAAGGTTTTGCCTGAATTTACTTCAAATTAAGAGACATAAACAGGTCTGTAGGCAGCCTATTGAAAAGGGTGATTTCTTTTCCTCAAAAAGGGGATCTTTTTTGCAGTTATTCTTACTAATTTCTATTAAATCATAAGGTCCAAATACTGGCCAGCTTATTTCCTCAGTAAGAATTTGTAAATTTGAATAATCAAAAATTGTATTTGTCCTAAAACAGTCCTGGAGGCCGGTCTCCTGCAAAGTTTAGTTCCAACCCCAATCAGACACACCTGGGCTAGCTGATCAAGCTCTTACTGGGCTTTCTAGACACATCCCTGCAGGTGTGTTGAGGCAAGTTGGAGCTAATTGGAGTTAAATTACGGCAACTCTCTTCTCTTTCGTCTCACTCATAAATTCCACCGTAAACTTCAGTTGGTCCAGAACTCAGCTGCCCGTATCATCACCAGAACTCCTTCTTCTTATCACATCACCCCTGTCCTGCAGCAGCTTCATTGGTTACCTGTTCATTTTTTAATTGATTTTAAATTCTTAACATAAAGCCATCCACAATCTCGCCCCTCCATTTTTGTCTGCCCTCATCCACATTTCTGTTCCTTCTCGCACCTTGCGATCCTCTTCCTCCCTCTACGTGTCTGAACCGTCTGCTCGTCTTTCGCCTATGGGCAACAGAGCATTTAGCCGCTCTGCTCCTCGGCTTTGGAACTCCACCTGCCATCAGAAACATTGACTCCCTCACACTATTCAAATCAAGACTCAAAACCCACTTATTTAAGATGGCTTTTAATGCTTAATTAATTTTATCTGCACTATTGCTGTGTATATTTTAATCGCTCTTGTTGACATTCTGTCAAAAATGGGACAAGTGAGCTCATATAGGAACCAAATTCTGTACTTTTCTCTGTGGGGGTGGGTCTTTCGAACCACTCAAACCCCCCTGGCTATGGTTTTAAGGTTCTAAGGTTCACACAGATTTGATTTCCTCCTTTTAAGGCTAAAATAAAAGCTTACAGATCTGAAATGAAACGAGCGTGGTGTAAAGGAATTTTTTATGTATGCAATAAATTGAATAAATGTACAGTATGAATATTGTTTGGTATGTGAAATAGTATTGACATTGTAAATTAAAAAACATTTTAAATATTTATTGCGTCCCAGTGTTGGGTTGCAGCTGGAAGAGCATGAGCTGCATAAAACATTAGCTGGATAAGTTGGCGGTTCATTCTGCTGTGGCGACCACTAACTAATAAGGGAGGTAAGCCGAAAAGAAATATAAATAAATGAAAAATTGTAATTGCCATATTTTTCATTTTCATTATTATTATTTTTTATTTTATAATTTTTTTTTTTACATTTTATTTGTTTTGTCAATTCATATGTTTATACACAATCTTAAAAACAAAGTTGTTTGAATGCTTTAATGGCTCAATGTGAAACTTTTTACATTGATAAAACATTTCAAATAATAAACCGGCTATTTATAGTGAAACAAATGTTCTTTGGTTTAAGGTTCACATTTTATTTCATTTAATTTTTTTTTAGTTCAAGCAATATTTGTTTGTTAGATATGTCTGGTTTTACATAATTACTGAATTACATAAACCCTATTTAATTTACTTTTTATTTAAAGTGTCACCTTTAACGCCACCCACCCCCTGTTCTCTCTCTCACAGGTGAGACCCAGGCCAGAGTACACCAAAAAAGTACATCAGCTATTTCTGTCTGTGGTTTACCACACTATTGATGCTGTGCAGCTCAGACGCACTCACTTATCACGTAGGAGTTCAGAAAGCAGACCTAAGCAAGTACAAACACACACCAGCACATACCTACACAAACATACTTCTGCAGGAAAGCTCGATGTTCAAAAGTGAACTGCAAGCAATAAACATTGCTGATGTGTGCTGGTATCATATCTGTTAAGACTCTGTAGACTCAGTGTATTGGACGCAACGGATCACATGTTCGGAAGACTCTTTGTCCAGGAAATGATGTTTCGTCGGAATGGAAACTTATGTGCGGCCCACCACAACACAGACACTGTGAGTGTGTGTAAACAGCTTGATGCTTTCTCAAAACCTCACATTGAGTGCGGTCACACACTCACCTCGAAGTTTTCCATCCACAACATGTCAGACCAGTATTTTATCAACGGATGTTTTTCAAGGTCAGGGTTGAAGAAAAAAAAAAACCCTGATTCTCAGCCTCTGAAGGGTTTGTCTTCCCATGTCTCTGTGCACCTGCAGACCTGGGCAGTCAGTCTAAGAGCATCGTGTGGCCTGCTGGGTATTGCTATTTATGACTGTGGTTTCAACACCACTTTTTTTATTTTATTTTAGTTGTTTGGAGTTAATTATAGCAAATTAATGTATTGTGAGGTACTTTCAAAAGTCTTTATTTACTTGTTCATATTCGGGTGTTTATATCTACACCTATAGTGACACGTAGTGGTGTGGGTGTGTATCAAAGTCCTTTTAAGGCAAGTTACTTCACTCAACAGCCATCTTTGAAACACCTCTCGGGCAGTATGATCGGGCATTCTGTTTGAATGGGGAAACCTTCCAAAATTCTTCAAAACTACTTGCCAAGCTTACAGTTACATTACATATTACGAATAACCAATAAAATTTAACAACAACTGACTATTTAGTTATATTTCTAAATGTTCATATCACACAAAATCTGCAGAAGCTCACGTCTGGTTCGAGTCCCTCCCCTGGAGAATTGTCAATTTATAGCGAATGCTTTATTCGCAATATAGCGATCACTGATTGGCTCCTGTACTAGAACGCAGGGCTTCATTCGCCATATTAACAGTTACACATTCAAAAGTATAAGACGAGTGACATGTCTAGTGTATTCTATTAGTTGTGTCACATCTCAGAGGCTGCAACCTCCAGCCGATGCAGAATTCGAAGATGTGTCCTTCGAAGTCCACACAGGCTGAACCAACGTTTTGAAATGAGACGATCTAGCCTACAGAGGACATATCTCATCACTTGGCATTAATAAGTGCTGATAAAATTTGTAATAAATTTTCCAGCATTCAACTCCTCAACCCAACCCAACCCACCCCACCGTACCCCACCCCACCACACCCCACGATTGCCTCACAGCAAAAAGGTCGCTGGTTCAAGTCCCAGCTGTGTCAATTGGCATTTCTGTGTGGAGTTTGCATGTTATCCCCTTGTTTGCTTGGGTTTCCTCCAGGGGCTCTGGTTGCTCCCACAATCCAGACACATGCGGTACAGGTGAATTGAATAAGCTAAATTGGTGTGTGAATGCAGGAGTGTATGGGTGTTTCCCAGTGTTGGGTTGCAGCTGGAAGGGCCTCCGCTGCGCAAAACATATGCTGGGTGAGATGGCAGTTCATTCCATTGTGGTGACCCCTGATTAATAAAGGGACTAAGCCGAAAAGAAAATGAAGGAATGAATAATATTCTGTATGAGCAAAACCTTTTAAAGAGGACATATTTTGGAAATTTGTACAAGATCTTAAATGAAATCTCTGAAGATTTGTCTTAAAATAGCAGAATATTTATTATAGTTTTGTAAATTTGCCTCTATTTAAGTGTGAGTATATTTGTGTGTGTTGCTTTAAATTAAAATGAATCACTGCTTCCCGCACCTTTTGAAAAGAGGGCAGAGCAAATAAACATTATTCTGACACTCAAAATAACACATTCATTCATTTATTCATTCAATTTATTTTTGGCTTTGTCCCTTTTTTAATCAGGGGTCGCCACAGCGTGCGCCCTTCTGCCAACTTCTCCAGCATTAGTATTTCACAGCAGATGCCATCTGACTCAATCTAGGCTTTAACCAGCGACCTTCTTGCTGTGAGGTGACAGTGCTACCCACTGCGCCACTGTGTCCTGCAAAGTTTAGTTCCAACCCCAATCAGACACACCAGGGCTACCTAATCAAGCTCTTACTAGGCTTCCACCGGCCATTCAGGACCAAGTTTAAACACCCCTGTTCTAAATACACCTGGACGTAAGGGATGAAGCGGATACATTTGTGTAATTGTTGTGAAGTAAAGTTGACTCAATTCATTAAGTAGCTCTTTTCTGACCTTTGCAAAGAAACGTTACACAACTATTAGTAAAATTTTCTTACCTTTACAGGAAATGTAAAAAAAAAAAGTCAAGCAGTGAATGGTTCACAAGTCCTCCCTTTCCTCTTCCCATTTATGAATTCTGCTAACAGCGAGCATTTTTAAATTAAACCTAATGACAACTGTAGCTTCTGTGAATACAGAGACAACTCTAACTTTAGCCGCGTTAGCCATAAGGCATCACAACAAGCACATTCAGAAAGGAAAACTGCAAACTTGCTCAAATTATGAAGAGACAAACTTGTTTTGAATATGGAATTGACCTTTCCTTCAGAAGCAGTGTGGAACTGATCCTCCTTGGTGAAGCAGTATGGCATAAAATATATTTTGAGCAATTACCATCATTTTAAATTATACTAGAATGTCTTCAGAGGCTTGAATGTCAGAAGTCTATGGAGACTTTTATGTTCATTGGTTCATCCAACAACAGACTGTTAGTGATGTTATTTTCTGGCGCAGATATTAGCCAGTAAACAGATATGATGGACTGATGCAGCTCACTCAGGGAGAGATCGATCAGGGAAATCTGCAGCCGTGCATTTGGAGAGACTGTTTAAGATTTATGGGGATTATAAGTAAAAAGACTTGGTGCATTTTTCCAATATAAGCTGTTTGTTTACTTATACTGAGTTCTTAACATCTTATAAATATGAACTTTGCATAACACATCCCCTTTCATGTACTAGAGTTGACCTTTAAAAGTTTGTAATGCTGTAAAAAATCTGTCTGTTTACATTTAATTTTTTTTACACCTACACTACCGGTCAAAAGTTTGGGGTCAATTTTGTTTTTCATGATTTTTTATTTTAAGAAAATTATTTGGTTCATCAAGGTGACATTTACTGAAAAACATTTTAAATTGTTAAATATTTATTTAATAAAAAAAACTGCTTATTGTATGTAATTTTAGATTAAATCTTTACTCAAGTCATTATTGCTTTTGTTACTATTACCATTAATAATAATAATAATAAAAAAATAATAATAATTAATATTAGAGTGATTTCTAAAGGATCTTGTAACTTTTAAGACTGGAGTAATAAAGGTGAAAATTCATCTTTAAAATCATTGGAATAAATTATTAAATTAAATGATAAACTACTTGTGAACAGTTATTTTATAGTGCAATAACATTTGACAATTTTACAATTTGTACTGCATTTTTGGTGAAATAAAGGCAGCATTGATGAGCAGGAGAAGCTTATTTTAAAACATATAAAAATCCTACTGACCCCAAACTTTTGACCTGTAGTGTATAATCTACGAATAAAGCCTAAAAAGTGAGAGATTTTTAGATGTAGACTTACTCTTTGTTGAACAGTGCACACACACACACACACACATGCACTCCTGCAGGAAGAGTGGGTGTCTGGGAGCAGCTGCATGGGAGAGACGTCTATGAGACGTCCTATGTGGTTTTCCTCCCAGTAAACCTATCCTCCAAGTGTCTCATCATTCAGACTGAGAGCTGATCATGCTGCAAACTAACTATGTTAGTGTCATCCATCAGTGAGATCTCTTTTAGGTACTGAACTTTAACAGGTGAGCTCCTAGAAAGAATGAAAGAAAGAAAGAAAGAAAGAAACACAAACACAAACAAACACACACACACACACACACACACACACACACACACACACACACACACACACACACACACACACACACACACAGACACACACACACACACACACACACACACACACTTTGAATTATGACAAAGATACATAATTACCAATTCATTTAATTACTATACAATTATTATCCTGTTTAAAAAATGAAGAATGGTGGCTCAGTGGATAGCTATGGGTGTTTTCCCAGTACTGAGTTGCAGTTGAAAGGGTATCTGCTGTGTAAAACATATGCTGGATAAGTTGGTGGTTCATTTCGCTGTGGCGATCCCTGATTAATGAAGGGACTAAGCTGAAGGAAAATGAATGAATAAAAAATTAAGGGGAAAAAAATCTACATTCCCATCAGAAACAAAGTAGAGCAAGGCTTCTTGACAAACACCAAATAAGTTACTAAAAGATTAGTAATTGACTTTATTAAATATTTCACCATTTTCACCAACTTTTTGATTTGATTAACCATTTGATAAAGCACTTTCAATTTTATCCATCAAATTTTTCCAACTCTATTTGTCTTATCAATATAAAAAAATTTAATTCATCAAAAAAAAAAAAAAAAACTGAGAGAGAAGAGAGCAAAAAAAAAGAAACATTTTTACTTGATAAAATCAAAATGATTTGCCCTTCTTTGATTTTTCCTTTTTTTCCTTCTTTTTTCCAAATATTTCTCAAATGAAAGAGAAAGAGAAACAGAGAAAGGCAATTTTTCACAGTATTCCCTAAAATATTTCCTCTTCTGAAGAAAGTCTTATTTGTGTGAATGTCTACAAAACAAACCACTGTTGTACAATGACTTGTCTAATTACCCTAGCTTGCTTAACCAAATTACCCCAAAACCTAAGCTTAAAAGCTTAAGCTGAATACTAGTATCTTGAAAAATATTGAGTAAAATATTATGTACTGTCATCATGGCAAAGATAAAAAAAATGATATTATGAATTAATTATTAAAACTAGTATGTTTAGAAATGTGTTGAACAAAATCTTTTCTCTAGTAAACAAAAATTGTGAAAAATATACAAAACAATAAATTTTAACACGAGTGCTAATAATTCTGACTTCATAATCATTCACAAATAATGAGATCTTTCATTCACAGCCTAAATGATCTTTTTTGTCACTGAAGATACGATGGGAGTTTGAGAGTAAAGGTCGTGGCTGGGTTTTCCCTGTGAAAAAGCATTTGATGACACTGTTAGGAAGGTCCCTCAGCAAAACAGTCACACATTTCTAAATGCTCATCATTCATAAAGTTCTGCACACCCTCTATAATTTGTATATCAATTTATTCAATATTTTGGCTAATTTGACGATGCTCTTCACATAAGTCGAAGATTGTAAATCTGTTAAACATTAACTCAGGTTATATAAATTCATAAGAAGTACTAAATAATAGAGAATCATGTCTTGGGTGGTTCATAACAAATCCAGTGTATTGAAGTTTAAACTATAAGGGTGAATTCCTTTATTCTTTATAACTATTTATATGTTGTTTTGTTTTCATCAAGCACATACATCTATATGGAAAAAAAAAACATCTTAAAATTCTTTAAAGGTTTCTTTAAAGTCTAAAGTTGTGTTTGAGTAAAACATAATTTTTAAAACAAACCTAAACTAAGCAAACATTTTTGTTTTTAACAGACGTCTAATAGACATCTAAACGTGACAGCTTGGCTAAAACAAAGCTAAACTTGGGCTGTCACTGTTTACACTGTAAAACCCACAAATTTAAGGTAACTCAAACCGTTTGAGGAAACCGATTGCAACAAACCATTTAAGTTCAAAAACTAATGCTAATGAGAACAGTGAACTTAATCCATTTGAGTAAACGGAGCAATTTGAGAACAGTAAAACATAATAAATGAAGCCAACTGAGTACTGTAAACCCCAATAAGTTAAGGCAACTCAACCCGTTTGAGGAAACTGATTGCAACAAACCATTTGAGATAAAAAAACGTATCTACTGTATATGAGTACTGTGAACTTACTCCATTTAAGTTGAAGTAATGAGTTATTTAATTAACTCCTTACCTTCAACACTGAGTTCAAAACTCTTTCCAAATGAGTAGAAATAACTTTCAGTAAATTTTGAGTTAACTCCACTCATTTCATTTAATAAAGTTGACTGTTGGGTTTTACAGAGTAATAGACATCTAAGAATAGCTCAAAACTAGTCGTCAAAGAGACAGACTATATATGTGTAGTCATTCACTCATGTTTATTTGATGACTAGTCTAGTTTTTGGCCTATTCTTAGGCGTGTATTACATTTGACTTTACTGACAGCCCAATTTTAGCCTAGTTTGAACCAAGACGACAAAATTTTGACATCTATTAGACATCTTTTAAAATAGAAACTGCTTGCTGTGTAATATTTCCTTCCAACTTAAAATAAAAGCTTTTCAGTGCATTTGTTCTTAACAAAAAAAGCTATCGTGCTTATATTCATGTTTATAGTCATATATAGAAAATAATGTCAAAGTGTTAACTTCAGAAGAGTTAAGAATCCAATATTTATTTTTACTTATCAAACCTTTATAGAATAAAACGAATATTGATGAAATCTAAACCTAACCATAAAGTGTTTCCAAAGACAGAAGGGTGTGTGCCAGAAATGACTTAAGAATATTTGTGTAAGAGTGTGTGTAAATGTTTGTTTAGCTAAATATGTCATCCCACATGAAGACTAATGATTCATGAGTAAAGATTAGCATTTAAGGATGGGTTCGGCTACAGTAATTAGCAACAGTCTGTTGTCTGTCCTTGTTAACTGAGCAAACGTGTGTGTGTGTGTGTGTGTGTGTGTGTGTGCACGAAGGCGGCAAAGGTGCAAAGCAGAAGCAAATGGAAATGAGTCACTGCGGGGCAAAGCAAGATGCTGTTTTGGAGAAATACAATTGCTGCACCCGTCCTACACCTGTCCTTTGCACACACACACACACATGCACACACGTACATATAGAAACACATTTGTCTGTCCCACGCAGTTAAAAGCTACAGCGAGGTTCGCCCACGCACTATTGCATACTGCATTCTGCGGCCTGCTGCAATGACTGAGTGTGTGTGTGTGCAGTGACAGAGCCCTGTTCAACCGCAGTAAAAACAACGTCTCTTCTTTGTGCTGATATTAACATCTTGATTGTTTTCTGCTGGGCTGAAGTGAATCGCACAACAACAGGATGCCCAAATCTACAGAAAAACAATTTGCTTCTCATTTCAACACAAAACGACACCTCCAGATTGTCGTGTACCTGAAGGGGTTCACAGAGCTGCTTTTAAGCTCCGCCTACAGGAAAGACAAATCACAATTGAGATCTCTATTACTGAGTGTACAGGTTACAAGTGTTTTCCCTGGTAACAATGAGACATTTTCAAAGTCATCTAAAAAACATTCATAATCTCAGCCTTTTTTCCCTTTCTGATGACATCAAACACACTATTGATATAAGGAGATCTGTAAATGAAAGTTAAACTATGCCAGAATGGCGGTTGTGAAAAGTTTGCTGAACAGCTGCTGACATAGTCATAACATTTGGTAATGACTGTTGTCGTAACAATACATTTGCACGCAACTAACCCTAAACCTATCCAGGTACTTTATTATACAGTGCTGTGTCATACGTAGTCATTACATGAACTGGGTAATAATGAGGTACTTTTCCTAAACACACCCCTAAAACTAACCAAAACCCAACGATATTTCACCAGTCTTCTCCTAGGTAAGAGCACTATATAAAGTACATGCACTATGAAATAAAGTGCAACCCCTAACACTATCCTTTATCTCCAATCATATAGAAAGTACATGAAGTTAATTAATATTACTCAGTACTTACGGTTTTCCAAGTGCTATTTAACAACATTTTTTTCCCCAACGCATTTTTAAACAAAATAGTATTACTAATTAAATTCTAAAAACTAACTTATTTTGTATATGCCATGAAGACAGTAAATAAGTTATTTCAGAAGACTTTAGTATACAGTTTAAAGTCCATTTTAAAGGAATAATTAGGTTAATTAGGTTAACTAGGCAAGTTAGGGTAATTGGGTCATTGAACAACAGTGGTTCTATAAGTGGTTCTATTGCGTTCTATAATCGATAAAAAATCATATGTGGCTGATAACATTGACCTTAGCAGTTTTATTTATTATTATATTCCAGACAAAATAAAAGAAATACGCTTTTTTTTTCAAGAAAAAACTATAATAATAGGAAATACTGTAAAAAAAAAAAAAAAATTACTTGGTCGGTTAATCATTTCTTTTGGAAATAAACACTCACCGGCCGCTTTATTAGGTATACCTGTACAATTGCTTGTTAGCGCAAATTTCTAATCAACCAATAACATGGAAGCAACTTAATGACTTTAGGCATGTAAACATGGTCAAGACGATCTGCTGCAGTTCAAACCGAGCATCAGAATAAGGAAGAAAGGTGATTTAAGTGACTTTGAATGTGGCATAGTTGTTGGTGCCAGACGGGCTGGTCTGAGTATTTCAGAAACTGCTGATCTACTGGGATTTTCACACACAACCATCTCTAGGGTTTACAGAGAATGGTCCGAAAAAGAGAAAATATCCAGTGAGCAGCAGTTCAGCAGTGCTCATTATTTTCGATTATCATTGTGGATCTACAATGAGCTGGGGTCTTTGCATAGAAACCTTCCTAAAAGTGAATATACGCCAGAAAAAAAATCAGTAATTTATATGTGAATATTGATTACATTGATATATGATTACAGCTCATATGATGATCTAATGTGGTTCAATTTAAGTCAATATTTAAGTTAAATATGTTTACTTAGAATTTACTAACAGCTGCGCACATTCTCCTGTCAAGTTTGTCTTTTATATATTTTTTTACTTTTTTGTGGGAAGTGATGTGTGCACATTTCCAACCCCGTTTGGAGCATACAACACATTTTTAAATGAGACCCCTGATGATCTGAATCAGATGTTCAATTCAATTCCAAGGCTGCATCCTTTGAAGGAAGCATTGAAACATCATCATGGGGGTCTCAGTTTGAAGGCTCTTTTGAATGCAGCCTCCAAGTGCATTCTTGGTTTAATGTCAAATGAAGGACACAACTTATGGATCATTCGCAGACTTGAATATTTAAAGATTAATTGCATGCTGATGATGACAAGATGTTTTAAACTGACAATTCTGGATTAATTTTAAATTGAAATATTATGTTTAAGTTTATTTGGATCTCATTTAACTAATCACCTCAAAAACAAAAACAAAAGATGCACATTTATATAATGTTTCATTTTTCATGTGCACATATATAATCAAAGGGAATAATTTTATAGGGTTTGTGAACCATGCTTTGTCCTAATGCCATTTCATATCAGTTTCAAAATCAGATTCAGAAAAGTCAGTATGAACATTACTGCTGCTCGTTAACAGCAGCTGCAATGGTTGCTAGGCAATGAGATTAGAGATTGATCTGTAGGCAAGACCATCTCATTTCACAACACTCGGTTAGGCCTGTGTGGACTTCGAAGGACTCGCCTTTAAAGTCTGCATCCTTCCTAGGATGCAGCTTCCGTATTGAGACATAGCTATGGTATAAATTCAGCATCGGATGGCCTCCTGGAATATAGTGGAAAACCAATGTTGTAGATCATTAAATTATTATATACTGTCCAAGAAGTATGTCCAAATTCTGCTTTGTAAAGTACCTTTGTGTAATTGTACTATTATTAGATCACAATAATATTAGTGAAGATTTTTAAAAATGAGAGTAGATATAAATTTACACACATTTACACAAATAAATACATAGACTCAATGATGGGCTACAAATCTGGAGAAATCTGCGTATTTCTGTGCGCGCAGATTCCGTGTGGCCTACTAGTCATTACAAGGAAGCAAAATCATTACAGTCAGCTCAATGTTCAGACATAACTACAAACTGAATGGGAGTCACAAGCTGTGTTCATGACATATCATAATTATCGTAATTACAAAACTCTATTAAAAAGCTTTACATCCTTGTACAACTGGCAATTACAACTTGTGATGTACACCATGTGACTAGTAGTGTACCATCTGCCTGCTGAAGATTCATTTAGGTGCTGTGCTTAATCATCACTAAGTTGAATGTTAAAGATTCACTGAACTATTCAGAATAACTGAATAAACAAGGTAAATTATTTTCGTTTTCACTTTAAAACAATACAATTTTTTTTCTATAAGGTTTACCATAAGTATACTAAAAGGCCCCATTACACTCTTAAAAATTTTTTTTTTTATGGGCAGCAAATATTCCATGAACAACCTGTAACATCCACAATAAGGTTGTCATAGTGAAAACATTTTCTTTAAATGATAAAAAAGACTCCTGATAAATCAGGGACTAAGCTGAATAAATGAATGATTGATTAAATGGATAATTGAAAGAATGAATGAAAAAGAAAGAACTCCCAAAAAGGTTCTTTTTGGTATTAGTGCAAATACCTGTAAAACCTTTTAAAAGACTAGACTTATACATTGTTTTGCGATTTGTAAACAAAAAGAAACAAAGAAATCAAGATTTATTTACAAAAGGAGTTTATTTATGACAAGATGGACACGAGACCTAGAATTTATACTTCATAAAAGAAGGGGGGGAAAGGTTAGAGTTTACATTTTTAGATTTAGATTGTTCACTGTTAATTAAGTTCCCCTTTATATTAAAGGGCACTTATGATGAAAATCATCTTTTGTAAGCTGTTTGAACAGAACTGTGTGTAGATTTATAGTGTCCACAGTCATACTGGAGTGATAGAAACACCATAAGTATCTTTTTTTTTTCCTGGGATTCAAAAAATAAGATCCAAATCCCTCTTATTTGAGGCCCTCTGCAACGTGACGTAGGAGTGCGGTTTCCCTGCTCAACGATTTGATTGACAGCCCCATATTAACATGCCTCCGTAGTAACACTTATACTCATATTAACAAGATAGGACGTGCGCAAAGCAACTGGGATTAAAAGATCTGTTCAGCTCTCTGTGATCATTAATCAAGTGTGATCAAGAATCAGTTTTACAAGTTTAAAGGATCAGGACACCCTGGCGAACTTTTTTTTTTTTAATATTAACAGATTTGTGTGTGTTGAGCATCAGTTAAGACAATGTTAGCACCTGTCAGCTTTAATTGTGGGGAAAACTGCATAATTTTGAGCTTTTGTTAATTTCTAATTAATTTAAGCTAATTTCAGCTTCCGGATTTAAAATGATTTTTGGGGCGGGATCAAAATCGGCGACGTTGCATAGTACTGCAAGTGCAATGATGACGCGTTGGTTTCTCATTATTATTCATAGCGGAGTTTTCTTATCCTATGAGAAGAGCTGGCTGCTTAATTATTCATGAGACCTACCAGACCTGCCAGAGTCAAGCCCGTGCTGTGAGACACGTCACGGACCCACGGCACATAGTATTTAGCCGTTCATGAAGGCTCATATGCCTTTTTTCCATGATCCACGGGGTTTGTTGCATGTTTTCCCCCGCTATCTTGTCAGGGCCGATCATACAGCAAAGATGTGTGTGTGCTGCTAGCATTTTTGTCAGTAGAGCAGCACAGGAATTAGAGAATGGCGGACGCTGTCTTTTATCAGGAGTTCGTTCACATTCAGACACATCACTGTGCTGCTGTGTTTGCCGAAATCCTCCAGATTACCAGCAGGGCTAATGGTTAAAATAGACAGGTCAGGAGACCTGCTGCACTGAGTCTGCTGGATATGGGGATTGAGGGAGAAGTCCTCATTTATAGGGTTTACATGAACACTCTTATCTTTATAATGATATAAATTGGGGTTATGTGTATATGAAATTACGAATAACAAATGTAGCAGGGCATTAAATCACTGTTCATTTCTTTGCATTTTAACTTTGTAAACTATAAACTCATGCGTCTCCTCATGGTTTGTCTCATTTTGTGAGCTAGCTTCGTTCGCTCACGTTCTCCCCTGCTGGCTACGCCCACTCCTGCCCGATGCTCGCGGAGCTCCACGCCCGTTAATCATGCATCTTTTGAAAAAATTCTGAAGTAGACTTTAACCGAAAGTGGGGGGTGTCATGGCCCTTTAAGTGTTTTTAAAGCAGTGCATGTTTGTAATGAATTACAGCAATTTTACAGTCTTTTTCACCACAGCTGAATGTCAGTACAATTATAAAAAAGACGCTTCAATCCCAGGCTGTGGAGGCTAAATCAGGAGAATTTTATCCATACAGCAGTGGATATTAACGTGCATCCTGTCACATTTGAGTGCAAAAACAGTGAAAAGTTAAACACATGCTGTGTTTGTCCCCGCTGTGTGTGCGTGAAATTTCTAAGGATATTGTGTGCAACTCCACAACAAATACATCAAATAATCATTGGGAAAAGTTCTTACAGTAGTATTTCTCACAAATGTTACAAGAGATTTGCTTCCTTCATGTCTGTCACTGTGCTGTTTATCTGACACAGCAGAGGTGGAGATTGAGGCACACTGACAGGCACGTTGGAATGGTGGGTGGGAGAACTAGCATTTAAGGCACAGGAAACAAAAACAGCTACAATGTTTTCAGAGCAGAAAATCAAATATTCTGCAGGGTATAATAAATAATCTGATGGGTGTTTTGAGCTGAAACTTTACAGACATATTCAAAAGACACAAAAGACTTTATCTTGCATCTTGAAAAAAGGGGTAATAGGTGCCCTTTAAGTTGTAATAGTGTAGCATAATAATTACTAGCATCCGCTTTAATTACAATCTGGCAATAATTTCTTTAATTGCATTAATAGTTTTACCCATCTCTCACATTTTAACCCAACCTTAAACTCACCAATAGCCCCAAATCTTACCTGTAACCCATCTAAACAGCACAATAAATGTTGCACACTTTAACATGAATGCAATAAGTACATCATTCTTACTTTTTTAGTAGTTATGGGCATTTATTGTTATAATTTGGTTCCGAGGAGCTTATTTAGTCTTTATTTGCCATCTTTTTAAAATGACCTTAAACCCACCTCTCACCGCTAATGCAAATATAACTGATTGAAGAAAAAAGATGGAGGTTCTTGTTGGCCATCTGCGTCTTTCAAAACTCAACAGAAGAGTCCAGAACTGAGTTTTATCTCAAATCTGCAGAGTTTGCTGATGTTCTGTTGAGATATCTCTCACGCTCACATTTCTTCTTCCTGTTTACACGCTCGAGTAGATGGGCGATAGCAGTGGATGGACTGTTTGATGTCTAATGGTGACCCAAATGACCTACAAAAAGCTTTGTGTACGTGCCTGTGGCCTCTCTTGAAACGCACTGAAGTCTGATGGGGATGTGAACTATACACTCAGAGCCGGTGCGTCTGTGCGTAAGCGAGCGAGCGTCTGTGTGTGAGGGTCAAAGTAGGCTATAATTGTGTGTTCGCAGCTGTATGTGAGTGTGTGAGAAACGGCCACAGCTGAGAAACCTCCTAATGGAGCGATCACGCCTGGTCGCGAGAGCGCGGATGTGTGTGTGTGCACGGAGGGCACACTGCTGTCTCTGTCCTGCCCAGTAAGCTTCACTGTTCTCCGGGTAGCACATCTGCGAGATGTGGGCGGTGTGGAGCACCGGTGTCTCTCCCTCTCTCTCATTCTCTACGCCTTTATTTTTTTTTTCTTGTTCTACACATCTTCCCTTATAGTCCAGGGCTCCAGACTGACATTTGAAAGCAGTGGAACCGGTGACATGGTAAGTAACTTTATTCATATGGACTACCGAAATAAACAATTGACATAAGCATGAGTTGATATAAGTAGTATCTGGAGTTTGAGTTCAGTCAATTCACTCAAATTAAATGGTTCGAATTGTTTAAATTGTTGTGTAGATTGTTCATTAGCAAATACAGTAAGTTAGTTATTAAAAATAGCAACAACATAATTGTCATTTTGTAGATCAGGATATCCACACAATATTTTCAATATTGTTTAAAATGCTGAGTTTCACACTATTCTATTCATTTTCTTTTCAGCTTAGTCCTTGGGGTCACCACAGCGGAATGAACCACCAACTTATCCAGCATATGTTTTACGTAGCGGATGCCCTTCCAGCTGCAACCCATCATTGGGGAACACCCATACACTCTCATTCACACACATACACTACGGACAATTTATCTTACTCAAAACACATATAGCGCATGTCTTTGGACTTGTGGAGGAAACCGGAGCACCCGGAGGAAACCCACTTGAACACAGGGAGAACATGCAAACTACACACAGAAATGTAAACTGACCTAGCCGAGGCTCAAACCAGCGACATTCTTGCTATGAGGCGATTGTGATACCCACTGCCCCACACTATTCCACAAATCTATTAAGGTAACTTCATTGTTTTTACAAAGTTAAGAGGATTAAACGTAAAACAATTAAGCTGTCCAAAACAAAACTCAACAATTGTATTGATGCAGCTCATTGTAAATTAATAGTCTGAAGTCTGAACATGCAGCAAAAAACTGTATCACAGTAAAAAGCAGTCAACATTATAGTTCTTACTAAAATAAATACATTAAACACATCAGCCAAGGTTACTACAGTAAAAACAAAAAAATAAATATGTCTATATTTATTAACTGGCACGGATAATTTATTAATTATCTCCCCAAAATAGTTTACCCAAATCAAATGGTCCCAAACCTTTACGAGTTGCTTTTCTCAGTTCAACACAAAACATATTCACATTTTGAAGAATGTTGATCAACTTTAGCCACTGATTTCCTATAATACTATGGATTCAATGGGTGCACTAAAACTAAAACAAATATATATATATATTTAATTAAATCATTTGTAAAATTATAATAAAAATAAAATTAAAATGAATAAAAACCACAACAGGTAACTTTTTGCTGACATAAAATCTATGATAATAATATTGGCATATACAATACTAATATAAAAAACACCTAAAATACTGGTGTTGTTTTCCATTACTCATTTTACATGTCTACATTTACAAATCCACAGAAATTTTCAAGCAAACTTTACCACAAAACCATCGTGCTAGGTAATTAAATAGCCTTTATATTTGTATCAAATCAAATTATATATATATATGAGCAATATCATGAGTGGCAGTGCTATGTGGCTGTACTGTATATTGGCACGAGTGGGAGGCGTACAATGGCTCTAGGTCGCAGGCCGAGTGCCTTAGTGTCCCACCAGTGACAATATAAAGCCATATCATACTGCTACTCCTGTGATATTGCGTTTTTACAACAGTTTGATGGCATATTTGTGTGTATAACAAAGAAAATCAAACACGGAGAGTCTCAAAATCCTTTTGTATGAGGAACTACTTTCTTCCGCCACTTACATCTGCAGCTGACATCAGAATAGTTGCTACTTCACAAATGTCACTTTAGAGCTGGTATTCGAATATACTTTAACGTAATGTTGTAAGTGATAATAAAAAGATTTTGCTCACATTTTAAGACTCTAAGGCTGAACAGCATGAAATGCCATTCATCTTCAGAGATTTCCCAGTATTTCTCTGTTGCTATCAGGAGATCACAATAATTAACCATGAAAAAGCCAAAGTAACGCAATCACTACCAGATTACTGTTGTGATAATGAAAAACGCTTAACACATGCGGGCATTTCTTCTATCTTTCTTTTTACTGAACTAGTCTGCAGTAATGAAAACAGAACACTCATTAGAAACAAACAAATGGTCAACCAAAAACTAACTCAGGTTTATACAAAGAGCGGCCTAAACAAAATACATACATTCCTAATATATGAGTCCCATTTCACCCTCAATACATTGCAATTACTGTAGTATAAATACAGCACTGCAACATACAAAAGCGAGAGATCTACTTAGAATGTCACTCACCAATTTTATAATGTTTTGATCAGCTGTAGTTTGAAAATACGCCAATCTTTTCTCCTCTAAGGGCTTATTATGTGGTCTCTGTCGCCATCTTGTGAATGGACAATGTCAACCGTCTTTGCTCAGCTCAAAAACAGGCTGAAGGCTGCCGATGCACTGTATCTCAGAAATGATACCCATTTAAAATAGGCACTATACTTTTATTTATTTAAAAGTATAGTGCCTATTTTAAATGGGTATCATTTCTGAGATACAGTGCATCGGCAGCCTTCAGCCTGTTTTTGAGCTGAGCAAAGACGGTTGATGCAATAGATGCAATCTAAACAACTGCATTCTTGCCCAGAAAAAACCTTAAAGTTACATTATGTTGTCCAACAGCAGCAATATTTGTCAAACTGTAGTGAGTTTATTGATCTGCTGTCACGCTATGTGGGCAATACAGAAGAGTGAGGAAGCTGTACGTGTTCTGAGATTGCAGAATATTGCATGACTATCAGCAAATCAGACAAGACTGTTGTTTAAATATATAACACAATACAGTGCAGAGGATAATTCTAAACATAGGTGAATAAAAATACTTTAAATAACCAGATTATGTTGTTTCATTTGTAGTTTTTTTTTTATTGTGAGAAACTGCATGATTTTGCCACGTTTCTCCCATTTTCATTGCAATTTCTTTCGAACTCATTTAAATCTCTAAGAGTTTTGTTGCTTGTATAGGAACTCTATGCCAAACTCGAACCCTTCCTAACAAATTTTACAGCACTGCTTAATAATAGTCACATTGTCAAGATCAGCCATTATAATAAACACATTTACTCCAAGGTCGCACTGTGCTTTTTTGGCCTATAAATGGTCAGTTCAACATGGGACTCAACCGAGTACCATTATTTCACCACACTATTAAGGTTTAAATGTTTCTCATACACAACAGAAACCCTTATTAGTGACACCAGAGTGACCTCTAACAAAACACCAACAGGCAAACCAGTTTATTCGCCTTCTGGAGTCCTAGCTTATAAAGATTCATGACCTTTGCCCTTTTAGTAACAACACCACACACACACAACCACTCTCTCTCTCTCTCTCTCTCTGAGGGGAATATCAGAGTGTGTCATCGTGTCCGGTCGACACACACACACACACACACACACACACACACGTGCATGTGAGTGACTGAGTGACTCTCCACTGCACCTGTGTGTGTGAGAGAGTCTCAAGACAGGAAACACAGAAATAACTGCCGAGTGTCTTCATCCTGTGTGTGTGTGTGTGTGTGTGTGTGTAAGAGAGAGAGGGAGGAGTCAGTCAGACACTTGCACCTGGACAGTTTGGCTCTGTCACACTCGCTGCCTTCATACTGTTCGCTCAGAGTCACCATCAGACGCAGAAGGAGAGATGGAGGGAGGATTAATACAGGCACAGAAAAACATTTTTGTTTTAGCAGGGTCAAAAATTGACTGTTGGACTCACCTGTCAATGAATGACAACAGAGGAAAAAGTACCGAAAAATCATCCACAAGTAAAGGTACCATTACTTGCCAAAAAATATAGTAGAATAGTTCAAAAGTAAATAAATGCATCTGTTCTAAATACTACAGCAAAAGCAAAAAGTAAGTATTCTAAAAAGCTCAATTTAATATGAGAACACACACAATACAATAACAAACTTGCCTATAATAAGCCAATAAAAAGCGTTTACATGCCGAGCAAAATTTGTGTAACCATAAATGGCAAAAATCTAGCTGTGATGTTATGTTACGGCTTAGGTTATACAGTATGAACTTTGACTAAGAAGCTATGAGTGTCCAGCAGTTGGCACCACAAACCAGCACTGATAGAATAGGCCTGCATGTAATGTGTCCACATGTTTGAAAACGTAACATTCTGTAGTGCATTTACTTATCGTTTAAGGCCATTTGGCGATTTCAGTCATCACAGGGATCCTTCATCTTTTCATAAGGGATATGCAGTCTAGCTTGGTGGCTTAGGTGTTAGCACTGTAGCCTCACAGGAAGAAGGTTACAGGTTCGATCCCCAACTGGAATTTCTGTGTGGAGTTTGCATGTTCTCGTGTTTGCGTGGGTTTCTCTGGGTGCTCCGGTTTACCCCACAGTCCAAAGACATGTGGTGTAGGTGAATATAATAATCTAAATTAGCCGTAGTGTATATGTGTGAATGAGAGAGTATGAGTGTGTCACAGTACTGGGTTGCAACTGGAAGGGCATCTTCTGCGTAAAAACATATAGTAGTTGGCGGTTCATTCCGCTGTGGCAACCTCTGAAAGATCAGAGACTATAGGAAAATGAATAAATATGCATACTAATCAGTCTCTTGATTGTCTTGTGATATGATTTTTCTATGAAAAATTTGATTGGATGGCAACCGTTGGATTGATTATTATGCCAATCACAGTAGACAAGGAAAACATAAGTAGAGACTGTGAGTTGAATGAAAGCAGTGGAGTAAATGTACTGGTACAAAACTACTTAGTAAAGTACAGTTCCAGAGAAAAAGTACCTATTAGTAGTAATTTGTTACTGTACACAACTGGTGACTAACCATTATTTCTTAGGTGTTTATAAGAACATATTTTCACAAATTAATCCTATTTTAGCAAAATAGGAATAGCATACTCCCAGTTATTAAAATGTCTCGTTTTCATAAAAACAACTTAAAAAGGATTTAGATTTTAGATTTAGTCCGACAGCCACTGAATTTCTAAACTTTCACATAAAACAACTTATATATTAATCTAAAATAATAAACAACAAAAACAACAATAATAGAGATCATATTGATTGATTAATAATTCAATAAACTGATTTTGTAACGGCATACAGTTCACTGGAAGCATATGACCATCCTGGGTCATATGCTTCCAGTGAACTGTATGCCGTTACAAAATTGGCGCGTTTAAGGTCTGTTTTCTTCAAATACCGCGGGGCCTTAAACATATAGTAGTTGGTGGTTCATTCCGCTGTGGCAACCTCTGAAAGATCAGAGACTACAGGAAAATAAATGAAAATGAATGAATATGCAGTCTAATCAGTCTCATAACATAACATCACAGCTGACAAAGGAAAAGTCCTTCTGTATATACCCTATTGTCCAGAGCAGAGACAGAGAAGAGTCCAGAAACATTCAAAACAGAAAAATCAACAAGTATTAAACCACAAAAATAAATGAAATTTGGGGAAAGAAGTAAAACATACAATTATATAAACATTAGTAAAACAGAAGTAAAACATATAAACAGACGTTTTTCATTTTGTCAACACAGCACATAATCCAACACAACAAAAGCTATAAAAAAAAAAACAGCTCGGAGTCCCATATACAGCTCGCTTGACTGATGTACAAGGGAGGCTGTTTTTTTTTCTCTTCAGTTTTTAGAATCTGCCGCTGATTCTGATCTGTTAGGTTCAGCAGTAACCACAAGGGGACAAACCCAGAGTCAAGCTGATTTTTATAGCCATGTGCCACACATACACACACACAGCAGAGAGAAACATGCACATAAATGCAAAAAATAATCACCATCATACCAAAATAACCTCATACAGGGTGAGAGGAAGAGATAGAGATAGATAGAGGGAGAGATAGAGAGAGAGAGAGAAAGCACCTGCAGCACAGTCCACACCTACACACAGGTGTCAGGAAGAGAGACACACAAAGAGAAAAAAGAAAAGAAAAGAGAAAATAGAGCAGAGGAAATCAGACTGCGGTCAACAAAAAAGCTTTTTCTAGATTTGTCAGTGTGTCAGGGTTTGCGTGTGTGTGTCTGGTTCATTGAACATGCCACCACACCTGTGTGTATGTGCACCATGGTAGATGTGCGTCAGCGCTGGACATAGTATTTCAACTTAAAGGGATAGTTCATCCAAAACTGAAAACTCGGTCATCATTTACTCAGCTTTCGCTTGCTAAAAACCTGCTCGAGTTTCATTCTTCTGCTGAACACAGAGCAAAATATTATGAAGAATTTCGGAAATAAAACATCCATCGACTTACATAGTATTTTTAGTTCCTCTATGGATGCCGATGTGTGTTTTTTCCAACATTCATTTAATACATTGAGTTTTGGGTTAAACAAGAAATAAGTAAAGTTTAGAATCGCTTGATGAATAAATGCTGAGGATTTTTTTTTACGTGAAACATCCCTTTAAAATAAAATATAATGTGCCCTCAGTATTTTTAGGTTCAGTTAAATTATGCTCGAGCAACATTTGAGGCATGCTGTTGATTGTAATTTTGATTTGTTTTAATTTTGATGTTAAAAACTAATGTTTATATGAGGTGCTTAGTATTAAATTAACATATGCTTCAAGCTCTTCTATCAATAACAAAAGAAACAAGTAAAATGATGGAATTAGAAAACAGAATTTAAGTTATAGAATTTAGAACTGGCTATATAACACATGATGATAGATTGGTGATAAAAATGTATCGTAAAGGGCACCTATTTTACCCCTTTTACAAGATGTAAGATAAGCCTTTGGCGTGTCTAGAATGTGTCTGTAAAGTTTCAGCTCAAAATACCCATCAGATAATTTATTATAGCCTCCAGAACACAGTACGGTTGTTTTTGTAGCCTGTCGCTTTAAATCCAAAAGAGCTGGTCCCCCCACCCACTGCTCCCACGTGCATGTCTGCTTCTCATATGTTACATCAGATAAACAGCAGTCAGTGACAGAGACAGAAACGTAAATACAAAGCTGAAATACAGCTCATTAGTTAAAAATAACAAGTACGTTTATTTGAGGCATTTTTGGTGGAGTCTATTCAAGCCTTTCTGAAACGATGAGTCACACACTTACATGTACTGCGATATACAAACATACATTAGATGTGCACGTTTACTGACACCATGCAGCCATTGTGCTTATATCTGTTAAGAATTACATAGTGATTTTTTAATCTTAGTTTACTTGCAAAAAAATGTTCTTTGGACGTGTATACATGTTATTATGGAGACATGGCGTCTGTTAATCAATTCCATGGGCAGGGAAAACCACACTCCTACGTCACATTGCAGTGGGCCTCAAAATCACTAGGATTTGGGTCCTATTTAACGTTAGGAAAAAAAAAAAAGAGAGACTTGTTGGGTTTCTATCACCCCAATATGACAGTGGACACCATACACACGGTTCTGTCCAAACAGCAGCTTCCAATATCTGAATTTCATCTTAGGTGCCCTTTAAATGCATCTGAAGAACAGACTTAAGTTGGGTTTCTTTTTGTAGAAAACGTATTATCGCTGAAATGAAAAAAAAAAAAAAAAAAAAAAAAAAAATATATATATATATATATATATATATATATATATATATATATATATATATATATATATAAATAAATTTAAGTTTATTGTCATGAAAAATGCACAAAAATACAAACTTTAAACCCAGTACATATTTTTCCAAAAGATAGTTTACCCTTATATTTGTGTGATATACTATTTGGGTGCAACATCAAATTTGTTTGCCCAGTGAAATTAGTTTCCCAGTATCCAAAGAGGTCATTTCTGACACAACCCTAACCTGATTACACCAAGTAGGACATGTTTTAGATGAACATCTGTGTTAATCCTGGAACAACATACCAATCAGCCAATCAGAATTAAGAGAAAAGTTTTCAGTTTATGTTTATTAGGCTGCGGTTAGGTTTATGCACTTCTACGGGATTATAATCAAACTATTATTCCCCTCTGATTGGAGGTGTAATTTACTGTTATGGTTGAGTTTACTGGTAGATAATAGGTTTGGATTACATTTTTTAACAAAAATTATGATCTAGAATTAACATAGAGGATCGCATCGTACTTGACAAAATCATGACGTGCTCTGACACAAACAACATTCTTAACTGATGGTTATTATTGCAAGAGCATTTAACCCCATGAATCACATACATGACTTCTTGTATTCACATAGCAAGTGCCAAAACTTGCACATCCAATCCAAAAGTGAAAGGGTTAAACTCTACTCCCCTAAAATAAACAACCAAATAAACAGACAAGTGAAAAGCTTTACATTTTAGTACCACGCCATTTAAACATTTTAAGTGTACCTTAATTAGACTGAATAATTTAGTATACAGTTTGAAAAAATACAGCGTTTGTATGAAAATATCCTGGTAATGTGACCTTCACTAGCGGTTGTTCAAACGGCTGTGATCTATACATAGCAGTAACATGTTGATATAACCCCTATACGTGTGTGTGTGTGGTGAAAACACACAGGTAGGCGCACAATGCACACAGCACACATGTGGGAGTGTGAAGATGAATGTATCATTTCCCAGAAATCTGTCTCCCCATACAGGTGCAGTGTGAATCATGCGCACGTCTCATCCCAGAGACACAGTCAAAGATGACAGAGATAACACACTAACATCATCACGCCACACGAGGCTCCCAGAATCCTCCATTCTCATGCCTCCACAACCCCTCGACCCAGTTTAACATCAGCCAAACCAGCCTAGTCCATCAGTGTTTCGTAACTAAACCAAGACGTAAACAAGAGCAGATGCGACTGCTTAAGTCAGAGAGGCCAACATAGAATTATTCAGCAGAAGAGCTAAAATGAGCAGCTGACTCATGTGTCACTCTTTACACACAGCTGAGGTGTGAAACCTGCATGTTTACAGTAAGCCACAGGCCTGAAAGGCATCATGCACACTGAAATCAACAGTCTGGCATCATTTTCCATTGTTATTGTGTTAACGTCAGAGGGAAGTTGAGAATTATTTCAGTATGTTGATGTACTACTGAAACTAAATATTAAGGGGAGAAGGCTTTCTTTCTATCATTCACTCAATGCAAACTAACGGTAAGAGGGGATGGTAAGAATAATATGGCTGAAGCATCAAACTGGCGTCAACAGAAAAAGACATTTCAAACACAGAAGCAAATGGTCAGTTTTGAAGAAGATTAACAAAACAAACATTTAGTTTGCCAGCGGATACATTTGCAGATTCATTGTTCACCTAAAGAATAACAATGTGCACTAGCAAAATAAACAAGCACCAAAAAAAACTTTATAGAAATGAATAATAATAATAATAATAAATCATAGAACTATTTGTTGTCTTGACTTTTTGTCATTACATTTTTTACAGTGGTTATTTTTTTATTTAACAGACTTTGTGTACAAAGTGTTTATTTTGCCTATACAACAGAAGCCCAGCATTTAGAAATTCCCCTAAACATTTCAGGACTAAATGCCCCCTGCAAATGCCCAAAAAATACCTGATTACCATCTAGAAACCAGCTGCCTGCCAACACCCAACAACCACATGTTTTCAATCTCTGAAGTGTCTCTTTAAATGAGCCAAGTATTCAAACTGAGCTCTAAACAACCGTTGCACTTGAAGGTGTTGTAATCAGTGACGAAGTTTCCTATTGTAGTCATTTCTGCACTTCTATTTGGCAACGATAGAAGGACAGAAATTACACATTTGATCCTGAAGTGGATTTACTCACTTTTTATGTACGATTGCTGCCACCTAGTGGTACAAAGACAATGCATGCATAACTTTGCAGCTCACTATAAAGGGGAAAAAAATATTTAATGTTCATTTTCTTTTTGGCTTATCTGGGGTTTCCACAGCAGAGTGAACCTTTGTACCACTTTGTACTGTTGGGGAAACCGGAGCACTCGGAGGAAACCCACGCGAACGCAGGGAGAACATGCAAACTCCACACAGAAACACCAACTAACCCAGCCGAGGCTCGAACCTGTGACCTTGCTGTGAGGCGACAACACTACCTACTGCACTACTGCGTCACCTATTTAATATTCTTTCAAATAATTATTACACAATAATATTAATAATAATAAAATATTTGCAGAGAATGATTTTTTTTGTACTATATTATTATAAATTATATATTATTTTAAAAAGTGACTGACAAAAAACATTCCCATTTGTAAGTCACTTAAAAATACATACATATATATGTATACACACACACACACACGCACATATATATATATATATATATATATATATGTGTGTGTGTGTGTGTGTGTGTGTGTGTGTGTGTGTGTGTGTGTGTGTGTGTATGTATGTATGTATGTATGTATGTATGTATGTATATATATATATATATATATATATATATATATATATATATATATATATATATATATATATATATATATATATATATATATATTTTTTTTTTTTTAAGGCACATTATTAGCCATCCTATGAATTTGTAATATTTTGCAAATGATGTTTAACTTCTCTGGAAAAAGCCTTATTTCTTGTAGCTTGGCTAAAATTAAAACAGTTTTTAATTTTTCTTTTGCCAATATTCTTCTTCTTCTTCTTCTTCTTCTTTAAAAATGTTTATTATTTTACTGGTTACAAACACAAAACCAGTAGTTCCACCTAGTTCAGCCTTTGATTTGCACGTTAAGCTGAATATTAGCATCTCGCAAAATGATCAGTCAAAAAGTTATATATTGCCTATTATATTATATATTATATTACATGGACAAACTATCCTTATAAATAAACAGTCCTTATTGAACGCCGCAGATTCTACTGTCCACAGAGGTCAGAGACACGCTTTATAGCAGACAGTATGACAGATCCAGCTGGAGGAAACTGCTGTTCGCTTCGGGATCCAACATCAATCATCAGCTCACATTCTGTCAGTAAATACATTTACTATACAGTTTGTTCAAGCATGTGTCCTTTTATACAAAGATTTAATTTTGAAGATCACTTAAGACTCCCTACTTTTTATGAGAAAAGACTACTTCATAATAACAACCCTGCTAGGGAAAGAATATCAAACGAAACAACCTGACTTTCTTAGAAAATTCATTGAAGATTCACCAATTAAATAAAACAGAAGTAATTAACATCAAACACAGCCACTACAGCGTTTTAATCCATTTTACAAAAAAAAAAAGAGAAAAAAATGACAATAGCTTGATGCTTCAATAACTCTACAGTCCTTAATACACACACAGCAAAAAAAATAAATAAAAAATCATGTTCTTTCTCAGTAAATCTTGCTTTCCTATGCAAATACCTAAAGATAAATTTACTCACTAAGTAAAGACAGAAGAACTTTTTTTTCTGTAGAACTGATCAAAATGAACAAATTCTAATTTAAGATTTCCCACTTAGATATGCTTAGCATATATAGCAGGTTTGGCATGCTGTCCCGGGAGAGAACCCTGAGCTCAGAGATATTTAAGCCCAGGGCTCCCGGTCAATAAGCATATCAGGAGATCCGAGATCAGGTAGGTCTTGAGAGCTCCCCCTTTAGAAAAGGGAGGAAAAGGAGGAGATGGAGTGGAAGGGGGGATTTGTCTAAAACGAAGATAGAGCAGTAAGGAGAAAATGATCCATTTATAGTAAACTAGGATCATTCTGTCTGGATTATTACTGATTACAGATGAGGGCCGCTCAGTAGTGCTCAATCATATAACTCCTCTCCAAATTAGTTTATGAAACTTCACTTTGATTAATATTCAAATAGAAAATACATGCTCTAATGACACTGATAGATATTTGATCTTAGTTTAAGCATAAAATCAATTTTTTTCAATTTCACAGAAAATAAAGTTTATATCTTTTGTATATGTACATATGTAACAATTAATGCCATTACTACTCATAATTTAAATTTAAATGGGTAATTACTAGCTGAAATAATGTTTTTCAGATAGGCGGAAGACAAAAGATGGTTTACGGAATGAAACTGTTTAATGGTTCTAAAATCAGCTTCAGTTTAATTCAACAACAACAACTTTGGTTTGGTTGAGAAAGACTAGATGATGTCAGAAACTTTAAGACCCCCCTTAAAAGGTGCAGTATGTAGGATTGACATAGTTGTTGAACTAGGTTTTGCAGTACTAATTTTTCATGAGGAAATATTTTACATATTACCAGTTTAATGGCTAATATGAGTTCAGTCGAATGAAAATGTTCATTGTGAAAAGAAGGCGTGGCACCCTTCCCGCCCCTAGACCCAACCGTCATTGGTGGATTATCAAATCGTACTAAATTGTACAAATTCCAATTAGCCACCCAATCAAATAGATGACATGCAAACACAGGTTGCCGGATTGATGACACCAAAAGTAGCGAACATGCCTGAGAATCGAGCTTTACAATGCAAGCTTCTCAGCTAATGTTTGCATTTATTCATTCATTCTTTTTGGCTTAATCCCTTTATTAATCGGGGTCGCCAGAGCGTAATGAACTGCCAACTTATTCAGAATATGTTTTACAAAGCGGATGCCCCTCCAGCCGCAACCCAACAATGGGAAACACCTGCACACTCTTGCATTCACACTCATACACTATGGCCAATTTAGCTTATTCAATTCAGCGGTAGCGCATGTCTTTTAACTGTGGGGAAAACCGGAGCACCCGGAGCAATGGGGAGAACATGCAAACTCCACACAGAAATGTCAACTGACCCAGCCGGGGCTTAAACCAGCGACCTTCCTGCTGTGAGGCAATCATGCTACCCACTGCGCCACATTGCTGCTATTTTTACATTTACAATATTTATATTACATGTGTATTCAAAACACTTAATGTGGAATTTTAGAACTCTGAATCTATGTCTTATTTCAAAGGCTGTTACGACTTATAGTTTGCATTTCAGCCGCGACTGCATATATCAAGACAGCCTTCATACTAAGGCAAGCAGCAGTGCTGAAATATAGTTAAAGTGGCAGTGGACAGGTTATAGAGACCAAAACAAAGACAAAACTTAAAACATGGAGAGCAAATATTCAAAGGAGAAAAATTGACTTCAGATTTGTTTTTCAGAAAGACGATGATGTTTCTAAAGCATCTGCAAACATATTATGTTTTTTTCTGCTTTAGAAGATTCAACTTACATACAGTACAACACCTTTAACATAGAAAACAAGTAGGCCTATGTCTGTGATCTCTGATTCATAGTTCATCTCTCCCCTCTGTAATAGAGCAGGTCACACCGGTGCCCTTTAACCCACAGTATCCCTTTGGCACCTTGTGCAGGTACTGCTGGTGATAATCTTCAGCGTAGTAAAAAACTGTGAGCTGCCGGATGTCTGTGGTGATTTCGCCCAGGCCTTTCCTGCTCAGAGCCTACAAAAACAACAAACACAAACACAGTAAATGACGACACCTTCTGGATATCAAGAGGGTAAATGTGCTGACTCTAGGGAGAAGCAACTCATTTCGAACTGAAATGACACTTTGTTGTGCGAGTGCCTGTGTATGTGTGTATGATGTTAGGCTGAATGTCCAGAAGTCTTTTAAAGGGACATGAATGAACTTATGTCTCCCTCTAGGGGTCACAATCATAAACTAAAAACTGCTTTAGGTAGTGCTAGTACAAACGGAGAACAAACGAACTTTGAAGATCAGTCGCAGTATTTTTGAAGCTCACATGTAGACCTGAGGGAGCTGTCAATATAACCGAGAGAAAGACTGTAGTTAAGATAACTTTGGCAGAAACTGTCATTTCTGAACTGTATGTAGTTTCGGATCTCATCCTCTAGGTGGAGACAGAAGACAGACGTCTAGGTCGCTTTTGATGTAATGTCTAACAAAAGAGGCTGCATGTGCACCAGAACAGCAGGATATTATTATAACAGGCTGGATGTAAACAAAAACAAAGATGTCCGCACAACACGAAGCCCACATTCACTATATGCGTTTGATTTCATATTCTTTCTACTGTATGTAATGTAATTTTTAACAGCAAAAGGCGTCAGATTTTTATTATTAGATTATAAAATGGGTAAAAATCCTACAGTGGAAAGACAGATGAAGACACAGAAAACATTTAGCCATGCTCACATAAAGAGATACTTGATAAGATTAATAACAGAGCTAGTTAGCATAATTAAAAATAATTATTATTAATGGCAACTATAATTTTAATTAATATATTATATTGCATTTGTAAATTTTAGCTTTTAACAAATTTAAATCAGTCCACCACAAAAAAAAAAGAAAAAAAAAATCGGTATTGGTAATACTCTAATCCCTTTTAGTTATTAATAAATTGTAATATATATATATATATATATATATATATATATATATATATATATATATATATATATATATATATATATATATATAATTATATCTATAATTTATTATACTATAATAATAATAATCAAATAGTACTTTTTATATCATTTTTTATAAATTTTGTATTTCAGTTTGAATTTCTAATGTATTATTTAACTCTGCTATTATTATAACTTATAATATATAACTATAAATATAATAATATAATATAATAATAGAAATGTATAATATAATAAATAACTAAAATTTTTGCTCTCATAATTTTATTGTTATTATGATCTAAAGTTATTACTTTTGAGTATTCTAACAGAAAAAATACTTACAAAATAAAGCATTTTTAGGTGTAACTTTTCATAAATAAATGTAGTCCATGTACGTCAGTTCTAATTTTTGATTATTATTAATCTAATGACTTCCCATTTGTGTTAAAAAATTCTTCTCAATTCTCATTCTAATTGACCAACAACATGGTCAAAATGATCAAAAGCTATCTAAATGAATTAATGTCACACACTTTTTTCTAAAAATACAAATAAATAACAATTCTCAATGTTTGTGTTAAGCTTTGACTTGCGTGCAAATCAAAATAACCACCATGATAGATACAATTAGGATCAGTTTTCCAAGCCCTGTTTATAAACCTTTAAATTGTCCAAACTGGATTAAATACAATAGCATGCATTAAAAGAAGAAGTTTGGGAGAAAAGTGTGTGTGTGTGTGTGTGTGTATGCTGTCATAGAGCTGGTGCTGTCAAAGCTCAGTGGTCTGAGTCTCTGCACTGGAGGAGAACATTTCTGTGGACACTCAAGCAAACAGACAGAGAGAAAGAGAGAGAAAGATATTACATAAGCATTTGCATATTTGAATATGCTTCATCCGACTCTGATGACTCAACTAATGCCACTAAGTGTTTCTGCATCCTCACTCACACACACAATTATTAGTTAAAGCATTTTCTGGTGTATTCCTGATCTAAGTTTCAGACCAAAAATTTCATTCATTTTCCTATCAATTTTAATTTGAATTGTATCGTATTTCTCTGCTGGCCTCTTATTTGTGCATATCGCTGTTTACACATCTGCACACTAACAAACCTGTACATGCTAGCACACAGCCCCTGCGTCAGTTTTAACTAAAACAGCGTGTCCTACTTTTAACATTCCAACATAAATAAATCATACTAATGCAGCTCTTTCTATGAACTAAATGTCTACACAGCTAAAGAATCAAATATAGAAATCGTAAAAGTGTTTTAACTTAGCTAGTAAGCTACTTGCTTCTAGTTTATCTCTGTGCTAAAAGTTACAACACAATTTCCCCATATCAGAAGCTGCATATTTCTCTGCACATTCACAAACCTGCACATGCTAACTCAGTCACGGTGTAAAAGATTCAATAGTGTCTTTAGCTTAGCAAGTAAGCTAAATTCTTCTAGTTTAGCGTCTCTGCTAAAAGCTACAGCATCTTCCACATATCACACACTGCTTCACCAACATAAAGGGATGTGTAGGTGTTTATATACCCATCTATACGCATGTGTGATTTACTTCAGGCTAAACATATGAGAGGGCGACGGTGCAATATAAAAACCCACAGTGCATAGGGCCAAGGCTGCTCTCTGCATGTTCTGTACATTTTCTCCACACACGTTTCGTTTGTATGTTAGCATGAGAGTGTGTGTCAGTGTGATATAGTCAGGAATCCATTTTGTCATCCTTGGCTGTTCCTGCATTTTGTGAGAGGGAATAAGGCGGTGGAGGGTCATGTGACCTGAGAGAGAAGACGGATCAAAGTGTGAGAGCATGAGCGAGATTACATGACACTGAACAGACAGAGAGAGATTTTGTTTTTAGATGGAGAGCTTTTGGGAACCTGAGGCAGGCAGCACTAGAGACAGGCATTTTAGAAGAAGATTTAGTCTATTTAGGACAGTTTCTACTTCGTTTGTGATAACAGCATGGCCCGTTCAGTTATCTAAATAGCTAACTTGTTTATAATAATCAAAAGCTATATTTTCCCTGTGGTTCTAGAGCTCCTCAGTATCTCTCATTTTGAAGTTATTCCCACATGCAGTTCAAAGCCAATTTAGCTTCAATAAACAGAAATATTTTATATTGAAACTGCACATTAAGCCATTGACGGAATCGTGAAATTCAAACTGTTAGTTGTCAGTCAGTTACACTATACATACATTTTCTATTTAGCTTGGTTTTTGGTTTATAAAGTGAACAAACAAGCTATATTTGGTGTTACGCCTATGTTGTCTTTATTTCATTTAAAATGCTGTATATATATATATATATATATATATATATATATATATATATATATATATATATATATATATATATATATATATATATATATATATATATAGATATATAGATATATAGTCACCTTGGAATTATAAGGTTCTATCTGCGTTCTGAATGATTTTGAGATAATGAGCTTTAAAGTTTTTGTATTCCATAAGAAACGGTATGTGTGTAAAAATTGTTTTTGGAATAAAAAGTCTTAAAATGTAAGCAACTTATAAATAAGCATCCCATATGGTAAGTAAGTTTTCAATTAATAAGAATATGTCAATTACTTAATTTTGACAAAAATGTCAGATAGAACCTTATAATTCTAAGGTGACGATATATATATATATATATATATATATATATATATATATATATATATATATATATATATATATATATATATTTTTTTTTTTTTTTTTTTTTCCCTGCCCTTGGCTAAGTTATGAATGAAAAGTTTTTTTTAATTTATTTATTTATTTTCTACTGCTGTACCCTTTGCATATTTGTATCTATACATTTTCCTGTATTGTTAAAAAGACCTAACATGTGTTACTTTTATCTATGTTATTTTATCGATCTTATTATCATATATTTTTTATTTGTTTTGTGTTTTTTATATTGACCTTAATGCAAGAATATGTTGCACTGCTGCTAGATTGAAGCAGTTGATGTCTAATGATTCTATGAATTTGGTGCTGTGGCTCTCTGACTAATATCTATCAATAAAAAAACTTAAGTTAAACTAAAAATGCTGTATTTATGAACTATTTACAAATGAAAATAAACTATTGAATATTTTTACTATTTAATAAGTTTACTACACCATTCAAAGTCCAAAAAAGATTTTAAATAATATATGTAAATAAGATTGATTCTGGCCTAGCTCAATCAATCCTTCCATCCATCCATCTAATGTATATGCACAAATATAATATTTAGAAGCATCCAATAGAAAATATTATTTTAAATGAGAGATTATGATGGGTGTACTCATATGCTATCAGCATATGAGTACACCCCTCATAATCTCTTGTAACCCTCGGTAGACAAATGTATTATAAGATTTAATCAATGGACCAGATGCTCAGAAGTCTAAATTCCTCCAAAGAGAGAGAAGATACAACAACAGTGAAGGACTCGGACACAGAGGTAAGAATATTAAAAGATTGTATTGTAAAATGTTCACAGAAATATATATAAAAATAAATAAAAATAAATAAAACAAATTCTAGATTTTTTCACACTTATCTAATGACCTCAATCTTATTTACACTCTCTAATAACACTTCTCTTTCTTCACAGGCTATATCACTAATAAGGTAAGTTAATATTGTTGTTTTTCTGTTTTTCTATTGTTAAGGCTAATATTATATTTTGGTTACTATTATAACAATAATATAATATTAATATGCTAATAACAGTACTATATTAAAGGTTTGCAAGTGTAAGTTAATAATACAATATTAAAATTGTATTATTATTTAACATATAATCAAGATTTCCCTTCTTAAATCAGTTAACCTCTCTCTATAAAGATTCAAAAATTTCAACGAATGAACACTCTAAAGGAACAATGTACAAATAAAATAAAAATGAAAATAAAACATTCACTTAAAACATTTCAAAATGTTCCAAAAGTCCAGTAAAGGTGATAAACTTTCAAAAAGATTCTTTTGCAAAACAACTAGGTTGCAAATTCAGTTCCAGAGATCCAGGATGTTGCACTTGTGAGTGTGTTGTAAATTTACACTCCTACCATGACGTTGAATAGGTTTTACTTTGTATCTTTTCAACAGGTGTATCCAAAGAATCCACTTAATGGGAGGCTCGCCAGTCCAACTCCACAATTAGACATGCCGATGGAAGTTGAGACAATCCAAATCCAGAAAAAGTTCAAACTTCAATTAATTCGAATCCAGAGCAGATCACATCCAGCAACTGACGTCAATAGAACATCTCACCGATGAAAAATCAGAAGAAGATGCACAAACGAACAAAACCAAGGAAAAGAAAAAAAAACCTGGCCTTGAAAACACAAGGCCAAAGAAACCATTAGCATTTTACAGTGTATGCATTATCTCAGCTAAACACATTTCTAAATAAACAGCAACAGTAAATAACCATGTATATGCTTCTCTCTGCTGAATTTCTGTGTTTTTCCTATTTCTCTCTCCTATTTGGCATTTTCTTTTTACAAATGACAGCATTTTACTTAAACTTTCTCACTTAAACTTTACACAATCACTTGTATAATACTCTGTATAATACTTTGTTTTTACTAGACCAAACAAATGGTTAATTAATGAAACACATTTTTCGACACTAGTTTAAATCATGTTATAATGAATACAATAATAAATAATAAAAACACAAACTCACCAAGGAAATCATTCAAAATCAAAACGAAACAAACAGGAAAACTCCAGGTGGCACTCGTGTGCAGATTTCACTCTCAGAGACAAATCTTGTCTTTTTTCTCTCAATCCTTCATTAAAAATATATGATTGAAATCATGTCAGCATCTTATTAATGGTCAATTTTCACAATTAATACGCATTAAACATTAAAAGATGTAAATCTAATAGTTATATTACTGTTATTAATATAACAACTTACATCTCTGCTTTCCCTTGCGAACCCTGAATCACCATAGCAACGGTAAACACAAGCTAACAGACAAGCGAGATTTGTTATTGTTTGGAAAAGCTGATCTGCTGCTATAGTGTAAGGCACGATGATGTCATTCTAAAGCACTATTCCCTTGAATGCTGTATAATACTCTATTATAAATTATTTATATAAGTAAATAATTTTAATGTATATTATTTAATCGAGTATTCTGCCAATGTTTTTCCTTATATTTCTATTTGCTCTATTGCTGTATACTACCCACTAGTAACCTGGGTTACACATTCCCCCCCTGAATTCAGGCACGTCCTCGGGCATGTACGGGGTTGGGTTGTCACTGCAACTGGAAAAGGGTCTGGCACAACAAAGGGCTGATCTCTAGTGAGTATGGGTTCTTCTAACGATGTGGTAAAGGCAGAACTCAGACCTTGTAGTAAGGACTGAATGACTAGTGTCAAGGGATTTCCTAGTTTATGATATTCAAACCTATTAGGAGGTCTACATTGCCTTTTTGAGCGTCTAGGCCCACTGGTATCTAGGTCTTCATCCACTATTGGCTGGTTACTTGAAACATTTCTGACATGAGGATTTTGATCATTAGAATGGGATACATCAACAGGATCTAATTCAAGCGCCCTTCTATGGATCTGTAGTTCAACACTATTTCCACTTCTTTCAGGTTCAATTTCTTTGGGGTCAATATCAGCAGGGTTCAGCACAGGTAAGAAATTCTCATTGACATCATCTCTTTGATTCTCTGTTAAGTCTTCTTCTAGTCTGGAATCAGGTAAGGTTTCTTTTTCAGGGTTCACCACGACAGGGAGTGGTTCAATGGGCTCTATGCCAGGTAAGTTCCTTACAAGCACAGGACTTTGTGATGAAGGTAACACAGTCGTTGTAATGGATTCCAACTGGCGTCCTGCATTTCTAATATATAGAGAGTCATCCTCAGATTCTGACTGATCACTCATTTGATGTTCTTTGGGAGCATATTCTAGAGCAGAGCTAGACCTAGTTCTGGGCTTACGTTGAACATTTGGAGGACTCATTTCTTCAATTTCATTTTCAGACAAATATCCACAAGGTCGAAGTAAGTCTCTGTGTAAAGTTCGAACTGGACCGGTCTTTCCGTCAGGCTGGACTACATATACTGGGAGATCTCCAGCTTTACGGATAACTACATAGACATCTGGTTCCCATTTGTCTGCCAGTTTGTTCTTTCCTCTTAGCCTCAAATTTCGCACAAGGACTTTATCTCCCACATCAAGAGTAGAAACAACCACATGTTTGTCAAATCTGCGCTTGTTACGTTGGGCTACTTTTGCAGAGTTTTTGATGGCAATTTCATAGCTCTCTCTTAAACCTTCTTTCAGATCTTTTACATACTGAGAGTGGGATTTGGTAGAACGATCCACAGGTAACCCAAAGGCTAAGTCGACTGGCAGCCTGGGCTGTCTACCAAACATAAGTTCATAGGGAGTGTATCCTGTTACATCATTTCGAGTGCAATTGTAGGCATGCACCAAAGGCTTGACAAACTCCTTCCAGCATGACTTCTTTTTGTTTTCAAGAGTACCCAACATTTGGAGAAGGGTCCTATTGAATCTCTCCACTGGATTTCCTCTTGGGTGGTAAGGAGTAGTTCTCACTTTGTGTATACCTGCGACGAGACATAGCTCTTTGATGAGGCTTGACTCAAAATCTCGTCCTTGATCACTGTGCAGTCTTTCCGGAAATCCATAATGTACTAGAAAGTTTTCCCATAAACATCTAGCCACAGTCTGTGCCTTCTGGTTTCTGGTAGGCACAGCCACCGCATATTTGGTGAAGTGATCTGTAATAACTAATATATCTTTGGTGTTACTCTGATCTGGCTCTAAAGACAAGAAGTCCATACAGACCAACTCCAAGGGTCTGGTAGTCTTGATGTTCATCATTTCAGCTGCTTTTTCAGGAAACGCTTTTCTACGTACACATCTCTCACATGTCTTAATTTTCTCTTCCACAGATGATGACATTTTTGGCCAAAAGAATCTGGTTCTGACAAGGTCAAGTGTCCTCTCCATGCCCATGTGTCCCATATCATTATGGAGACTCTTCAACACTGTTCCACGTAAAGCTACAGGTAAGGCTAATTGATAGTGAGTGCTTTCCTGATCTTGCTTCTTCCTATAAAGCAATCCATCCCTTAATTCTAATCTGTTCCATTCCCTTATCCACAGAGTAACAGCAAGCGACTGGTCTTTTGAACTAGAAGGTTTTTCATTCCGCTGTAAACAATCGATAATGAATTTGAGATCAGGATCCATTCTCTGCTGTCTCTTTAACTCCTCGTTAGACAGGTAAGGAATGACTGGAAGACCATGCTCATTTTCTTGTTCAAACGCATTTGGTAATACATCTGCATGCAGGGCTAAGGACTCAACAAGGGCAATGGAAGGGTTGGAAAATTTGCATTTATGTGAGGAATTTCCAATCTGATGTCGATCACAGATGGCTTTTATGGCCTCTGGGAGGATAAGAGAATCTTCAACTCCAAATTCATCTAAATGATGAAGGGTAAACTGTTTAATTCTCTCTCTCTCTTTCTGAGATGCAGGGTCATCTAAAAGCTCACCATGTGGTCGTCTTGAAAGGCCATCTGCATCACAGTTTTGACTTCCAGCCCTATACTGGAGCTTGAAATTGTAAGTGGACAGACTTGACAACCAGCGATAACTGGTAGCATCAAGCTTTGCAGATGTCAGAATGTAAGTTAAAGGGTTGCTATCAGTTACGACCACAAATTCTGTTCCATACAAATAGTCACTGAATTTAGATGTGACTGCCCATTTAAGAGCTAGAAATTCTAGCTTGTGAGCTGGATACCGGCTTTCACTTCTTGTCAACCCTCTGCTTGCAAAAGCAATGACCCGCATTTGTCCCTCTTGTTTCTGGTATAAGGCTGCCCCAAGCCCAGTGGTACTGGCGTCAGTATGCAGAACATAAGGAAGCTTTGGGTCTGCAAATCCCAGAACAGGTGCAGAGGTGAGTTTCTCAATAATCATGTCAAAGGCTTGTTGACAGGGCTGATTCCATCTGTTTCCGAATTCCTTTTTGGGGTCCAGATATTGCTTATTCTTGTTCTCTTGTAGGTGACGTTTTTGAAGAGGTGGATACCCTACTGTGAGGTCATTAAGGGGTTTGATTATCTTGGAATAATCCTGAATGAACCTCCTATAGTATCCAGAAAATCCCAGAAAAGATCTTAATTCTTTGAGATTTCTTGGTCTTGGCCAGGTTTTTAGAGCCTCGATTTTCACTGGATCAGTCTCCACTCCATTGTCTGATACAATATGACCAAGGTATCGAACAGAAGTCTGGAAAAACTTGCACTTTTCAGGCGATAGCTTCAGTCCATATTCTTTGAGCCTTTTCAAAACGTGCATCAGCCTTGATTCATGCTCTTCTAAACTTTCAGAGAAAATGATCAGATCATCGATGAAGACCAACACCTCTTTTCTATTCAAGTCACCCATGCATCTTTCCATCAGCCTTTGAAACGTACTTGGGGCATTGGTAATGCCTTGGGGCATCCTATTGAACTCCCAGAACCCCAAGGGACATACAAAGGCAGTTTTACTTTTGTCAGCTTCCTCCATCTCAATCTGATAATATCCTGATTTTAAGTCAAGGACAGAGAACCATTTTGAACCAGTTAGTGCTGAAAAGACCTCTTCCAGATTTGGCAGGGCATAGGCATCTTTAATTGTTTGTGAGTTCAGCTTTCTGAAGTCAATGCAAAGACGTACAGAATTGTCTTTCTTTCTTACAACTACTATGGGGGAGGCAAAGGGGGATTCTGACTCTCGGATAATTCCAGCTGCTAACAAGTCTTGCAAATGTTTTCGTACTGCATCAATGTCCTGAGGATGTATGGGTCGAGGTCTGTGTTTGAAAGGAGTCTCATCATTAAGCTTTATTCGGTGAGTGACTTTGTTTGTATGTCCATAATCTAAGTCATGCAAGGCGAAGACTTCAGGCATGGAATTTAATTGATCCATTATTCGTTTCTTCCATTCAGGTGTCAATGGGGAATTTTCAAAGTCAAATTTGAGATTGGAACAAGCAGAAAGTTCTTTATTGACAGTGCTGGAATTTACTGGCCCACTCTTTATTACTTCTTGGACTGCCCGCAATTCAGCAATTATAGTTCTGGGATAGATGGTAATGTCGGTCTGAGTTTCATTCCGTAACACAACTGGTAACTGTTGATTCCTTTTGTTGGGTAAGGAATGCAAACAGCTGGCAACTAGCAAACCACCAGGTAAAGCGGGTGAAGTTGGTGACTCTAGAGCTACACATTTCCCTACATGAGGACAATTAACTAGAACATGTCCATCAAGAACCACTGTACATCCTGCAGGTACTACCTCTGGAACATGTCCCTTGAATTTGATACAGCCCACTACATCAGCACTTGCTTGTTTGTATCTTGCTTCTAACACTTTTTGCACTGCACGGTAACCATGGAAGTTAGATTGAGGAAAGGAAGCAGATTGTTGAACATAGTTACTGTAAAGAGCATCTAATGAATTTGTGCCAATTAGAACTTGGGGAGTGTTCATCAAATCTGGGACTACCAGGGCTAAAGTGGGCACTTCTGTCTCTGTTCCAAGGAACTCTCTGGGAAACTTAAGAGTCAATTCCACATATCCAAGATAAGGCACTGTTTGACCATTTGCCCCTTCCACTTCCAGCAAGTTATCCAATGATTTAAGTGGACAATTTGATAAATTATCTTGATAAAATGACCAGGGAACAGTAGTTACTTGGGACCCTGTGTCCAGAAGGCAGGAAACTCTTTTATTACCAACAGTTATTTGGGCAGTACACTTCACTCCCACTAATCCTCTTGGTAAATTTCTCAAAGGGGGTGCGTCACACGCATTTTGGTTGAACAATTGTTTACGTTTCTCAGGGCAATTATTATTTCTCTTAGTCTCTGTATGCCCCTCTACAGAGACCGTCCTCAGTTTAAAGGATTCATTATTGCTACTTGTTGGGTATCCCACTGGGCTTGTCGCTCCCTTAACTTGCGTTTTTTCTCAGCAACTTTAGTAGGGTCAGGAGCATTACTACAGCTGCTGGCAAGATGACCATCTTCCGCACATCTAAAACAATACCCCGGACGAGGTCTACTTTCAGGTAGTTTACTAGCTCTGTAACAATCTGTTGCTCTAGGTTCAGGCAGCAAGTTTCTGGT